>NC_134475.1:28539151-28565155 GCF_964194025.1 Convolutriloba macropyga
TCTTGTTGTAGATCAGGTGACTGTACAATCTAGCTATTTTTATTTTAATTTGTGGAATGGCATTCATTTTTGACGGTTTCGAAGTTTTTTGTGGAAAAAAAGTTCTGAAGTGAGCAAAATTTTGTACGAAGGACGCAGTAAATTTCTGTTACCAGTGTTAACGAAGCGTAGCCTGAATTCAAAACTGGCTTTATTGAAGCCAATTGAGAAGCTTTGGTTAATAGTAAATCAGGTTTTTTGATTTGTGCTCTGTTCACCTTTGCCGAAGAGAACTTGAAACTTAGAAACTTGAAAGTTTGGTAGAACGTATCCACGTGTTAGTGCTAGGCTGCTTTCGAGCTGTATTGGTCAGCTGTGAACTATGACTTGAGTTATCATCCAAAATTCAAGCAAATTATATTTATTTCAAATTGGATTTATTTTGATATTCTGAGCGAAACTAATTTGTTGAAGAGCAAAACTGAACTGAACGAGTAGCTATTGGGACTGATTGCGGATCAAGTAAGGCAACGATAATAGTAGTAAATATAGGGAGCACTGGGAAAGGGGGGTTATCATGCCATGGGGATAATAGGGTATAGATTTGTATGGGGATAATAGGGTATAGATTTGCATGGGGATAATAGGGTATAGATTTGCATGGGGATAATAGGGTATAGATTTGCATGTGGATAATATGGAATGATCATTAGCCATGGGATAATAGGGTATGCATGCGGATAGTCTAAATTTATTTTTATGGCGTATGGATTATTACATGGGATAATATCGTATGGATTATTTGCATGGTGAAAAAAGTTAATGTATTTACATGTACGGAAACAATATGGGGGAAGAGTGAAGCGCGAGGACAAAACAATTGGGGAAGCAAGTAAGGAAAAAATAAATTCATTTTGAAAAACTTTGGTGAAGGGAATGGCATCAACGATTGCGACGGTAGACATAAAAAGTATTCACGAAAACTATTTATTTTTGAAAGAAAATTATCCTGATTATGGAGAAAGATTTGTGTACTTTTTAGCAACTTGTTTGCATTTGGATCCCAACATTGATCTTGACATTGCTCTTAAACTTCGTCCCTATGGGGGAATAATTGGTATTGATAATTCGTCGCTGGACAAATATTTCAAATCTTTCAAAATTTTGAGATTGCATGCTATTCTTCATGACGCTGCGGGTTTCGTTTATGAGTTTAGCGAAAAAGGACCGGGTTACTCATACGTTTTACCTTGTCCAGTAACAAACGAGTATCTTGGTCACGTGACCGGCCTTGCATTTTGTCTTTACGTGAAAACTTTCAAAGGACGATTGTTCAGTATGTTGGAATGCTGAAATCACGAGCGGTTGTTCTCGACTTTGAAGGTTTTCGGAATAAATCTGGCTTCATAGTTAAAGAACTTGCTATTGCTACTGAGAACATTATCGACATAATTTCTTTCCTACCTCCCAATTCATACAGAACGCTCTCGTCAAGTGATCAAAAGTCTTACCAGTGGGTTTCTAAGTTTTTGCACGGTCTCCTCTGGGAGACCGGAGAATATCCTTACTGCTATTTGCAACAAATCATAGACAGCATTATTCTTCGATTTCCATTAGCGGTATTTTACGCCAAGGGCAAAGAGAAAACAAGTACTCTCACGGAACTACTTCAAAAAAACGTAATAAATTTAGAGATATTGTCTTGTCCAAAAGTTGAACATTTGAAGTTGTATCGAGAAACTCCTGTTTGCAACCTATATGCACTGAGTTGCCCAAAAAGACAGAAGAGCAGGCATTGCGCGAGGAAGAAAGCCCTGTTGTTCTATCACTGGTTGATGAATGAATCGACGTCCAGAGAAGACAAATCCATCACTGCTTCAAGTGAGTTTATCTCCAAGTTTGACAGTCTACAGTTGTATAGCGCCCGACAATCAATTGACTGTAACACTAGTCAAGGAGGAAAGAATTGACTCTCGTGGACAAACAATTCTGAGAAAACAGCAGATTGTGTGTGGTGGCGCTGAAATAGAAGTTTTTAAGAAATATCTTTCTCTTGTGGAATACTTTCAATTGTACCATGTCTATACAAGAGAAAATGCAAAGACTGAAACTAACCCCTTTACCTATGCCCAAGCGTGCAGTACCAATTCTGATGTCTCTGGACGATGAGAGTCTTCCCAAAGAAATCAAGCGGCGGGTGAAAGAAAACGATGTAGAGTCCATTGTTTTCAGAGATAAAGTAGACTCAATAAATGCAAATTATACAATCACTTACAGAAATGATGACAAAGACTCTGAATATGTGTTGTATGAAATATATATCGCTGAATAATTTTGTAACAAGTTTGCAATTCATTTTTCACAAATAAATTTTTAAAATGAGTCAAGCAGAAGATCAGTTGGATTCGGGCGGAGGTATAACTGACTTGGTTTTCGACGCCGAGCA
Organism: Convolutriloba macropyga; assembly: GCF_964194025.1. Lineage (NCBI taxonomy): Eukaryota > Metazoa > Xenacoelomorpha > Acoela > Convolutidae > Convolutriloba > Convolutriloba macropyga. The sequence goes on from NC_134475.1 coordinate 28,541,577, forward strand.
CCAAGAAAGACAGTCTTGGAGGTTCTGTAATTCGAGATTACCTCGATCAAAAGTGGTATATTTTACACAAATTTCAATAATAATATTTCTCATAACTGTTTCTCTGATCAAATTAGTCTTTTTCAAACTTGATTGCGAAGAATCAACATTTTGGTTTTCTCTACTCTCGTGCACAGTTGGGTACGCTCTTCCTAATCCCAAGTTATGAACAAAATAATTTCAACTTCTGACAGGTTGTTCATGACTGTTTGCGGGCCATCGTGTTGCGGAAAAACTGAGCTGATTTTCAAAATGTTACTACATGGCACTTTTTCCCCAGAGTTTCCAAAAATCTTTTACTTTTATCAGCATGATCAGCCAAATTATCAGTCATTAGAGAAAAAATTGAACGTAGAATTCAAACAGTTTTCTGGTTTTGAACTCGTTTCAGAGTTAGAAAACTGTCTGCTTGTTTTTGACGATTCATGTGAAGAAATTTTCAACGACAAAGAGTTTTCTAAATTAGCAACTGCGGGGCGACATAGAAACATTAGTGTGATATATGTTAAACACAACTTGTTTCAACAGAGCAAATGGTCTAGAAAAATTGATTTGAATACAACACACATAATTTTGTTCAAATCACCACGAGACACACAGCAAATTAATTTTATTGGTCGACAACTGAATAACACACAATTTTTGAAGGAAAGTTATGAGCTAGCAATCAGGAAGCAGTTTGGTCATTTGTTAATCGACTTAGATCCAAAAACATCCGACGTCTTACGTTACTGTTCAAATATTGTTCCTCCAGGTCCATCAATTTTCTATCTTCCATCAGCTAAAGCTGTTATCACCAACTTAACTGATGAGAGAGAAAGAACTATGTATGCTGCGGCAGATGCTAGATACATCGGACTCAAAAGTAGGAAAAATAATCAAGACAGCTCCAAATAAGTTCATTAAATTCCTTTGCGAGTGCTTACTCAATATTGTCAATGGAAACGTTCCAGTTAATAAAACCAAATTAGAAGGTTACGAGAAATCATTCAAAACACTATTATCTAATCAAACAAGTTTGAAACTAAAGAGGAAACTTTTAGCCAAAGAAACAGAATTTGTGAGAATTGTTGGATTTTCTTGCTATCGATACTTGACAAAAAAATAATGCATACGTAAGAATTCATTTTAATTCCAAAACGAATGTTTTTGTCACATCAACCTGTAAAAAATGAAATTTTGGAAAACCCTAATTATGAACAGAAGGCAGCTCAACTATCACTATTTCAAAGAAATCAATCTGAAAAACCACAAAAAGAAGAAAAGCCTGTTGAAACTATGAGCAGTGTTTACGAAAACAAGGAGGCTACTAAAGAAGAAACATCAGAACCAGTCAGCGAAGACAGTGAGATTGAACCAATATTAAAGAAACAAAAAATTTCTCAATTTGAGTCTATAATATCTGAACTTGAACCAATGGAGAAAAACAAAATTAAGCGATCTGAAATCTTACTTGAACACATTATGCAATCTGACGTCATTTCCATTGGAGGAAACGATGTACTTCATATCAATAAAGAACCACTGGGCGTTAAAGTTTCTACTTTTTTGTATAATTTACAGCAAAGCACAAAAAAAATTGACATTAAAAAGTACTCAAAAATTTTGACTGCTCTCGATATATCACCACATTTAGTTGCAAACACTTATGCCAAGCAAATATTGGAAAACTCGTCAGAAAGTGAACAAGAATTCTACCCAAGCCGAGAAAAACCCCGCAGTAGTGGATCCAAATCAAACCCAACAAGAGATTACGAAGAAACAAGTGACGAAACGACAGACAAAAAAGAGACCAGTCAAAAGAAATGGTCTTTCTTCTCCTGAGGTAAAACGTTTGGAACAACTTTATTTAAAAGGACCAGCTTCATATGGAAGCACAAAACGCTTACATAATCAGAGCAAGCTAGCATTAGGCAAAGTGCAGTCCTACTTGGAGACAAAACCGTCTTTCACAAAGTACCGTTCAATTCGATTAAAATTTCCCAGGCTTAAAGTTTTTGTAAAGGACATTAATGCGATTTGGTCATTGGATTTGGCGCACGTTGACAAACTAGCCAAATATAACCGTAACATAAAATATCTCTTGGTAGAAGTTGACTGTCTATCAAGATATTTGCGTGTGGAACCCTTGAAAACAAAGTATGCGACGGAAACAGCTGAAGCATTCCAAAAGATGATCAAAAATAAGCAGCCTGAAAAAGTGTGGGTTGACGATGGTAAAGAGTTTCTTGGAGCTTTCAAACAATTGTGCAACAAACGTGGAATTCATTTATACAGTACTTTCAGCGAAAAAAAGTCCTGTAAAAAAATTAGACCAAATTGTGAAAACAATCAATTCGAGAGTAAATCGGGTAACTAAACTTGCCCCAAATAAAGTTACCAAAAAGGATGTGCCGCGGTTAGTGTCATTGATCGCGCAAAAAAGCACAACTCAGAAGCCCAAGTTTTACATTGGGGATTTTGTGAGAATAGTTAAAAAGGACAAAGCTTTCCGGAAAAGTTATAAGCAATCATTCACAGACGAAGTCTTTGAAATAACGGGAATACCTACATTAAACCCACCAACATACTCTTTAGTCGACGCTAACAACGAACCAATTCAAGGAAAATTTTATCAACCAGAATTACAACTTGTCAGGCTCCCTCTCGTTGAAAATGTCCAATAACCGGTTTGAAGACGAGTTTACAGTTCACGTGGTTTCATCAGCTTCAATGGAAATATTTGATTCAAACACATTTGCATCATTTCGGAATTTTTTTAATGACGAAATCCAACTTTCAGGTGATTGGCGAGTGGCACTAAGTGAAATCATATTCCCAACAAAAATAGAAAATATTGTAAACGGAAATCTGACTGTATACAACTTAAAAGATTATGAAGATTCCCAAAAGATGTCTTCTGGAGCCAATGTTATTTCTAGACCTTATAGCGGGCAAAAACTAGCTTTTATGCCAGGAACATTTGATACGGTGGCGCAACTTCTTGCCACAATTAAGCGCACAGTTGGATTACCCAATTTTTCTTTCAGAGAAATTAAGAGCTCTGGAAAATACGAAGTTTTGCTAGGGAAATATGAGGGAATTACGTTTCCCAGTGAAAAAATCCCCAGCATCATTGGCTTTGAAGGTATTCCTGACGGTAACGGAATTCATATTGGGTACAAAATGAATCCAAATGAAAACAGGCTTATGAAAAGTGATGATACAAAAGCATATTATGGGGAATTTCCAGCCGACCTTTGTGATGGAAAGCACCTTATTTTCATCTATACAAACATAATTGAATACCAATACGTCGGTGACACTAAGGAGCCTCTTTTGAGAGTCATTGATTCAAAACAACGTCTGAAAAACGGTAGTGTATGTGAGCTTGAACCAACTCATCGGATCGTTTTTACAAATTTAGACTACAAAAAACTTTTGACCAACACAATTCAATCAATTTCAATTGAACTGCGGACGGAAACAGGACAATTAGATCCGTTTTCGGGAACTGGAAAAGTTATTCTAACACTACAATTCAAAAAGTTTTCCCAATAAAATGCATTCTTACTATGCTAATCAAGCGACGTCTTTGCCTCATTTCTCTGGACATTATGGACAAAGAGGAAGTGGTTTTGGAGCTTTAGCTGCAGGAATTGGACGTGTTGCACTGCCCCTAGCACGTCGCTTCATTTTGCCAACTGCTAAACGTATCGGGAAAGAGCTCCTGAAACAAAGTGTACCAGAGATTCTGGATGTAGTGGGCAACAAAAAATCTCCTAAACAAGCAATTAAGAACACAATTTCAAAAACTGTTAAAAAACAGACTGGCGGCTCTCGACGAATTACTTCACGTCGGAGGAAATCAATACGAGGCAAGCCAATGAAAGTAGGCGAGAAACGCAGAAAGACCATTTCAACGCATAGAGCACCAAAAAGAAGTCGGTCGGATTTTTTTGCTAAAGTGAACGATGATCGCTAATTTGTTACCATCAGAAGCAACTCACAGCTCATTGGATTTATTTGAAAAACCCTCACTGCTGGTGACTTTTGATGGTAGTTTTTGTCAAAAATTGGGTCCAATCTACAGCCCAAACGGACCCATGTTAGAATTTGAAGTCGCTGGTGACAGAAACATCTTCATTGATTTACAAAAAATTTTCCTCGAAGTTAAATGTAAAATTGTCCAGTCTTCTGAAGCTGATTTGAAATATGACGCTACAGCCGCCGCTGACATTACAAAAACAGATTCTCCCTACTTTTGCAACAATGTGTTACATTCACTATTCTCTGATTGTACAGTGTCTCCTAATGGACTGAAAATTTCAAACGCTAACGGAAATTATGCTCACAAAAGTTTCATTGAGACCGAGTTCTCACATAATAAAGATGCAAAAAATACATGGCTGGCCTGTCAGGGCTACTCTTATGAGGAAAACCCGGGAACGCTATCAACTGCAGAAGTGAACAGAAGAAAAACTTTGGTGAGACAATCAGCTGAATGCACCTTTTATGGCAAAATTGCTGTAGACTTTTTCACTTGCGACAGACATCTGCTAAGTGGTGTGACACTTCGAATTGCATTCAGACGCTCAATTGATGATTTTGTCATAATGTCTGATGATGCTGCGAAACAATACAAAGTAAAAATTGTCGAAGCTAATTTGTATGTGCGGAAGATGACCCTCAATGACACTGTTGTGTCCGCCATTGAGAAAACATTATTGAGTAGTCCCGCCTCCTATCCTTACCTTGAAACGCTCACAAAAACGTTTCTGGCTTCAACGGGTCTACACAGCTGGAAACAAGAAGATATATTTGCGAGAGAACCAATTCGCCGACTGGCGATCTGCTTAAATACAAATGAAGCTTTTCTGGATAACAACCGGCAAAATCCATTTCATTTCCGAAAATTCAACCTAGAGCAGATTTATGTATATCGAAACGGTTTGCCTGTGGCAGATAGTCCAATATCTACAGCTGACGACAAACGTCTTTACTTTAATACAATATCGGATCTAGCTTACATTGATAATGGACATGGAATAAGTTTGACAGATTACCCAAACCATTTTATAATGGTTTTTGATTTGACCAGTACCCAACAAGCATCCCATGACTTTATTCACCCTGAACTGACAAACTGTTCAATATCTGTTGAGTTAAAATTTTCTGTGGCCTTACCAAACAATATTGAAATTTTCATTATTGGTGAAAAAGCTAGTACAATTTTTGTTGATAGTGCAAGAAGAGTATCAAAGAATCACATTTTGACAAACTAAAAAAATGGACGAAGATGATATCAATGATCTTATTCAAAGATGTGCTTTACTCAAGCATAAATTTCTGGGTGTCTTCGCTGCAAATAATTTTCCCCAAAAGTTGAAACCAAACAGTTTCCTAATTGTTAACGCAGCAACTGCAGAAAGTTTTGGCACCCATTGGTTACTATTGTGCCAGAAAGAGGAGGAGGATCAATTGTTCTTTGCTGATCCTCTCGGACAGTCTATTTCGTCATACAAAGATGTCTACCAAAGAATAATTTCTCTAGAAGAAAATGCAAAAATTTATCAGTTACTGAAGGATCAGCCAATTCAAAGTAAAAACTCAAAACTTTGTGGACTTTTTTGTATTTATATTGCTCATTATATTTTTAACTCACAAAAAAATTGTAAAACTGAGTGATGCTCAATTAGTTCGCTTTGCTTTTCATATGCTGTATTTACCCTTCCTTGATTGCAATAAATTATTTTTTCAAAATTTAATTTTTTCTTCGTACACAAGGCGAACACTCAACAAATCAGTATCAATATTTAATTTTCCATATCCACTAACAAAAATATCCATAATTTGACAAAAAGCACCAGAATGAGGACCAGACAAAATGTTTTCAACTCTTCGGATAGTTTCACTATTAACAAAATCAGTTTGAACTTGTTTCGATGGAGGACGAGCGTTGTAGATCGTCTTTTGAGCAACTACTGGCATCTTCGCACAGGGTTTTTGATTTATATTCACTTGTTTTGCATTGCTAATTTTCGTATTATTGTGGCAGGCAAAAGCTGGCAGTTGTTTGCGTACTGTCTGTGAGTCAACTTTATCTGCGGAGCTGTTGAATTCAACCGCCAATTTGAGCTTTGTAAAAACGTCTCCATTAGTCTCCAAAGTTGTTGCAGTCGAAAATAAAAATTTGAAGGTTGTAAATATACAAGGCACAGGAAAATTTTGGTTTCTTTTCAAAGTTTCCTTTTCGAAAGTTGTTGTATCAAGCAAAACGTGATAATGGTTAGTTACTAAGCCGCAAAACTCAGAATCAAAATGGGCACACACTGCATAAACATTTGTGTTAGAAAAGGTAGGTTTCTCTTCGACAATCTGAAACTTGAACTGTTTTTGAAATTGTTTAAAGTAATGTGGTGAACGCTCGTACATCGCCTCAACCATTTTTGTTGCTGGTCTTGGAAATTTCTTCTGATTTTTGTTGGAATCGTGGTTTTTTGCTGGAGGGGGTTTTGTTGATTCCTCTTCTGTGAACTGAGAGCGTATATCTGCTGACTTTTCAATCAAGTTCTCAAATTATTGAACAGTTAGAGAAACTCTCTGCTGAAATTCGTAATCGCTTTCCGCTTTCTTAAACAATTTTAGAAACACATAGCTACCCGTCCTTTCATACGTTTTCACAGTTGCTCTGATCAAGCGCTTATCAGTTTTCGAAATGTCGAAATAACAATCGCCGAATTCTGTTTCTTTAGTGGAAGTGAAATGCATGCCGCAACTTGATATTATTTCCCTTAACAATTATTGTGAACGCTCCAACTCAGGGGCGACGGCAAGCTTGGATTACACGTGTGTCATCAAACACTCAATTAAAAACAAATGATTGGCGAATACAGTCTCAAGTACGCCTACGGCGTACTTGAGTCTGTTCATTACAATTTTTATGGCAAACATATGGTGCACAAATGTGATCTTTTGAACAATTTTCACATGCATAAAGCGCTCATATAAACTAGAAATTAGAATCAGATGCGACCTCAGATAATAAACATACATGTTGAACACAATTTCGAAGCACTCATATACACTAGAAATTAGAAACAGATGCGACCTCAGATAAGAAACTTACATGTTGAACACAATTTCAAAGGCATAAAGCAATCATATACACAACAAATTAAAAGCACATGTGACCTCAGATAAGAAATTACACATTGAACACAATATATAACAACAGTTAATTGAAAACAGATGTAACCCTAGATAACAATCTGTGGTACGCTCAAGTTAAAATTGTGTGTATGTTGGCTCAAAATTAAAAACAGATGTGACCCTCTAGCTTACGTGAAACAAATGCAAAACTTGTACACAGAAACCCTGAGCTATAATTCGGCGGCATTCATATATGTGTTGAGTCAAATTGCAGTTTGTTTCCAGCAACAAATTCGAATCTGTTTAATTGAATTCTTTTAACACTTAACTTTTGAAATGTCGGTTAAAATTCTCGCAGAATCAGAGTCTTCCTGTGAAAGCACTTTGGTTTATCGAACAGTTTATGAAAACTTTGTTGTTCTCATCCAACAACGAAAACAAGACAATGTCTGGAACACTTACCATCACTGTCTTCTTCCAAAGATTCTTATAAATGCAATTGCCGCCCTGCCCGAAAAAACAGACCCTTTGGAATGCAGCATTCTTACCTCAGGAGGTCACTTACCTGCAAAAGTATTGCCAGCATTTCAAGATTTTAATATGGACACATTACCTGAAGAAACCAAACGAATTCTCTACCGCTACGACTGTGAGTGCGTACCCTTGTTTGAAAATCAACTCGGAGCATATCAAGCTTGTGATGATTTGGCCAATTTGTGGGGAATCAGTTCATCACCTGATTCGCCTCACAGTGAATCGACACTATCTAGTCTACCCACAACACCGGCAATTGACCCAAGTCCAACTGTTACGCCGGCACCCAGCCCATCTCTCTTTGCTGAAATCAGGAACCCTCCAAACGATTTCGATAACTTTTCAAACGCCAAAGCGAGAGGCTATGAGCGAGAGTTTCCAAACACCCACGTGTTCAGAGACTCCAAACGTTAGCGGTGCACCAAAAAAGCGACGACCAGAAAATTCTTTGATGGACTTATTCGATTAAATTAACTTAATTAGAACTTGAAACTTTACTTTCATATAAAAAACTGTTTCAAATTTGAGATGTTAATTTGTTCGTGTTTGTGTTATACATTTTACTTCATTTCTATTTCTTGAATTTGTAATACAACTTCTTTTTTGTCCGTTTTGTGTTTCTATTCAAAACTTAGACAAAAATATAATTCAAGTAAGTGATCATGTTCGGACTTGTTCAGGGAAGATTTTTACTTTCCCCTATGACGCAAGCACAGATATCATTCTCCAAGCAGGCATTCATGTACCGCAATCACTATGAACTGTTTAGTTTTTGTGGTAATAATCCACAATTAGACTTTCGAATCAATAAAAATTCTAAACATCTGCTTGTTAAGCCTAAAGTTATATGGAATTAACACAATTTCCGTTTTGCAAAAAGTGTGCGGTTTTTGGCTCAAAAGACCTGTTAACATTATGCCAAAAGAGTAGCAGCATATGAACTCTGAAACCAATTCATAAATTGGAAAAGTTGTCGAAAATTGTAATCCGTCAGAGATAAAGTTCGAAAAATTGCACTTGAAAACCCAAATGATGTCATTAGGTTCTGTTAAAAAAAGTTTTTACGTCCTCTAGCAGCACCGCCTAGCTTTGCGCTCTCGTTCAACAGGGTAAAAAAAGCAGGTTTGTGAAAAAAAAATTTTGAAAAAATTGAGAAAAAAATTTTTTTTGATAGATGACCTCTGACCTTTGACCCCAAAAATGAGGGCTTCAAAAAACACTTGGGATGAAACTGATGGTGCAGGGGTTCTCAGCACACTGTGTCCTGCAAAACATCTCATCACGCTCGTCAAATTTAACTTAACCGTTACGGAGATAATTAGCGCCTAATTAACGGCTAATTAGTGACTAATTAACATAATTGCTCATTAATGAAAAAAATGGAAATTTTTTTATACCAATGTTTTTGTGGGAACATGCTGGATGTTTTTGGTCATAAGCATCATGGCCGAAAAATGGCTCCTTCACCGATTTCCAAAACATCTGGTCATCAATGTCACATTAACATCTGGCATTAATTAGCATATGAAGTACCCTAAGGAAAGATGTTAGATCGCGTTTCTTTGCATTTTTGCACATTGTGGGCCCACGGCATCAATTTCTCTCATAACACCTGTCATCGAAAAAGGCTTCAGAAAAAAGACACATGTTTCTGTCATGTAATTGTCATTTAATGACATTGATTTATGATGATTGACAGAAAAAATAACTTTTTTTCGGTTCGTTTTAGAGCAATTTTTTTAGTGCGGACCTATGTTTTTCGTCCCGGGGAGCAATTTTGCTCATCACACTTGACAGCGTAGGACAACTCTAACCACCCGTTTTTTAAGAGGTCTAAAATGGTAATTTTTTGAAAAACTCAAAAGAAAGTAACATGTTTCTCCGCTTTTTGAAATGCGTTTTTTTAGGTGATTCACAAAAACAACACTCGGTATGACCCCTCTGAGGGTCTACTAGCACATAGTTTTGAAATCGGAAAGTGTTTTATATCTTTTTTGCGTTTATTTTCAATAAAAATTCGAACCGAAAATTTCCCGCCAGTTTCAACCAATAAACTTTGACGAATTCAAATGTTTGAAATTGGCGCCCACCAAACTACGTTGTTATACAGAATGCCTTCATGTAACACCCTTCGTAGCGAATGCAATTACCACAAAGTGCAATACTAGTTTTCCGAATCATTCAATTCTTTCCTAAATTCAATTCAAGTTGTTATATTCAAGTCAAGTTGTTATATTCTATCGTCATGACTTTTGCTTGTCGGTATTGCGACTCTGTGCTTAGCACTAGAGGAAATCGTTCTCGCCATGAAACAAAATTTCATCCAGATGAAATGAAATTACCAACTTATCACTGTTCTTTGTGTGAGTTTACATCTCGAAAAATGTCAGAACTGGAGGAACACATGCAAACTCAACATTCAAGGTTCACAAACTGTTGTCGGGCTTGCCACCTCGGATTCAACAGTTCGCACCTCTATGCCCAACATGCAAGGTCAGTTCATTCAATTCCAGTCTTTGGTGCTGAGTTTCAACCTACTCAACCCTCCGATCAGTCAGCTTTTAATGGCAGTCTTCAATCCTACTCAATAGAACCCACGGATGACGAAATGGTGCCAGCAAGAGACCTCCAGGCGTTCATGAAGTTCAAACAGGAGCGAATTCAGGAACTGATTGATCAAAAACTATCATCGGGCCCGCAAAAAGTTCAATTCTCAGCAGAACTGCAACTTTTCAAACAATTTCGTGACCCTGAAGAAGACGACGAGCGTATCACCATCTTCGCTAACTCTCTGATGACTCCTGTGTACGCTGAAGGGCTCTCAAATGACAATTTTGTAGAAATGGTGGAAAAAATGCTCGCTGTGTTGTTCACCTTTGCCTCTTCTGGAAGTGGTTGGATGTTGGAAAGAGTTATTCGCGTCAATTTTAAGTTCGCCAAATACAGACCGGCCACTGGATCTTCATTTATTGCCTTACCAACAAAGTTACAAAATTGTAGAGCCCTTCTCAACATAAGGAACCATACAGACAACAACTGTTTCATTTACAGCTTTATCGCAGCTTCCTATCTTAAGTGCAACAATTTTGAGGGAGAAGAAGGACGAAATGACTCTTTAAAGCTAACATCACCCGAGTTCTATCAAAACATGTCATCGCTTCAGCCTGCTGGTGAGTTTTCAATGCCCATGGGTTTCAATGACATTGATAAGTTTGAAACACTTAACGACGTAGAGGTAAACGTTTTTGGATTTGAAAACCGAGATTTGTTTCCAATGCGGGTGTCTAAAAGGACAACTTCCGAATTGAGCCTCGATTTGCTTCTTCTTTATGAGAATGATAAACACCACTACGTTCTTATCAAAGATTTGTGCAGGCTGTTCTGCTTCATCAAAAACATCAAATTCAAGTCAACTCTTCACTTATGCCGGAACTGTCTTTACTTGTGTCACAAGGATGTTAATAACTTTGAGGATCATGTTGAAGTTTGCGGTAATAATCCACCAGCTGTTATCCGCATGCCAAAACCAGACAATAATTTATACAAATTCACAAACTGGTCAGCTACTTGGTTTGCTCCCTTAGTCATCTATTTTGATTTCGAGTTGTTTCTCAAACCAGTGGCCTCCTGTGCTCCAAGTGAAGAGAGAGCTTCATCGCGACCAATTGAAGTTCACGAACCATGTGGCTTTGCATTGACTGTTATTGAGCACGGCAACCCCGAGCCCAAATTTACTCATTTGGACAGCAGCTCGGAAAACTGCATGCAAAATTTCGTTCAATTGATTCATAAACTTGCTAAGGATATACACGAACAGAAGCGCAAACACCCTTTCTTCCGTGGTGACCGATCATCACTTCATAAAAATGCGAGCAAACAGTGTTGGATTTGTGAAAACGAATTCTCAGAAACTGACGAAAAAGATCTGGACCACTGCCATTACAGCGGCGGCTTCCTGGGTTGGGCCCACCCACAGTGTAACAGAGCGTGCCGGAATTCCAATTTTATTCCCGTAATTGGACACAACATCCAAAATTATGACCTCCATCATATTTGTCTTAGTCTGCAAAAGTGCAAACCGACAACAACAATCAACGTCATACCAGCAACAGACGAAAAATACATTGCAATGATGCTGGGAGTGCAAGTTGATAGAGTTGAGAGGGCTGACAAGAAGGTCGTACCCGTTTACGAATATCTACGCTTCGTTGATTCTTACAAACTCTTCAACGGATCTCTCGAAAAGCTGGTGGAGTCCTTGCCAGAGTCAGAGTTTGGTATAATGGAGTCTATGTTCGCCCATATTCCTGCACCTGACAGACAACTTCTGAAGCAGAAGGGTTATTACCCTTATTCCTACATGAGCGACCGGTCAAAGTTTGCGGAGAGGGAGCTGCCGGCTCTCAGCAAATGGACGAATTCTTTGGAAAACGGAAAAATATCAATCAATGAGTCCGAATTAGATAAAGCGAAGAAGATGTGGCAGCTGCTAAACTGTGAGACAATGCAGGACTACCACGATTCCTATTTGAAACTGGACGTTGCCCTTCTGGCCTGCTGTTCGGAATACTGTCGCAAAATCAGTTTCCAGACATACAGATTGGACGTGGCGCAATTTTTCACAGCTCCAAATATGGCAAAAGATGCAGCTTTACGGATAACAAAAGCACGCGTAGAACTTTTGACAGAACCCGAGCACCTGCACATGATTGAACAGTCAGTAAGAGGCGGAATTACTTCCGTATTCGAAACGAGGTACTTCAAAGCCAACAATCAGTTCTTACCGGGCTTCAACCCAGAAGAGGCTTCCACATTCGGGTTGTGCCTCGACGCTAATAATTTGTATGGGGGTGTCATGCAGAAAGAGCTGCTTCCGATCGGAAGCTTTAGATTTGCCAATGAAGTTTCCATTAGCCAGATCTTGAATATGCCTCAGGATTCTGCCATCGGCTACTTTGCTGAAGTGGATCTGGAGTGTCCTACAGACGTTCACGACAACCAAAGGGATTATCCGCTAGCGCCTGTAAAGGAAATTGTACAAGACGTGTGGCTAAGCGATTTCCAAATCAACCTAAAAGAGCAGTACAATATTCCTGAAGCTAAGGTCCCTAAACTACTGCAAACACTGTTTGACAAGAAGAACTACGTAGTCCATTATAAATTACTCCAATTATATGTGCAACTTGGATTACGTATAACGAAACTTCACCGCGTGCTGCAATTCAATCAGGAACGATGGCTCGAATCGTATATTACCTTGAATAGCAAAATGCGGAAAAACGCAACTAATAAATTCCAACAGAATTATTATAAACTCATGAATAATTCTGTATATGGCAAATAATTGAGTCGAAAAGGCGACAGTCGAGGGTGGAAATTACACGAAATGCGGAGAGAGCAGAAAAACTTGTTTCGAAATTCGAATTTGAGAGATTCAAAATATTTGGGGAGAACATGGCCGCTATGTGCAGCAAGCCGAAAATTATAACATGGAATACGCCGACTATTGTGGGTGCAACTGTGCTCGACTTGTCTAAGTACTATATGTACCGCTTTCATTATCAAATTATGCGACAAAACTTTCAATGTCGTCTGTTGTACTCGGATACAGACAGCCTCTTATATAGAATTGAGTCAAAAGATCTGTATGAGGATTTAGCCAACCAATCTGCCGAAGTAAAAAACGAATTCGATTTTTCATCCTATCCAGAAGACCACCCACTTCACGACAACAACAATAAGTCTGAAGTCCTTAAATTCAAGGACGAATTCAGTGGAGACTATATATCCGAGTTTGTGTGCCTCAAACCCAAGATGTATTGAATCACATCGAAAAGTTAGTCCATATAATGAATAACTTCTAACCCCTTCCCTCAGTAATTTGAATGCAAGTTAAGTGCGTTGGAGGAAACTACATAACAAAACTTAATAGTTTATTGTAAAACATGTTTACCTTGTTTAGGTTGTCGCAAGTTGTCTGCTAAAGGTGTGACCAGGGCAGCCCAAAAACTTCTCACCCACGAATTATATAAAGAAACTCTCCAAACGTCGAAACCAGTTAGAGCGGTAAATACAAGAATAACATCCGAAAATCATGTACTGAAAACGGTGACAGCTAATAAAATATCTCTATCCGCATTTGATAATAAGAGATATATCGCTCCCATATGGACATATTGCGAACGCTCCCATATGGACACTTTTCTGTGTTGGGCGATAATCAAAGCGAAACGTCTAGTTCGCTCGGATGGTTTGATCCTGACCAAAGTCAAATAAGTTGGGATTACAGTACAGAGAATAGTGACAATTTAAGTGAAATTTTTCGTGACACTGAAGTGGATTGGGACTTTCCAACATATCTACCACCCCCGGAGAAAAGAATGAGAAAACACTGTAGCGATAACTTGAACCTACTTCTGGACAATGCCAGCCACTATTCGCCGCCCGATCCTGGTTTCATTAATGCGGGAGGAATAAGAGATGAGGACATTTCTGATGACCAAATTGTTGACTTTGATAGAAGCAGCTCAGAGGAGGAACAAAGTTTTTGTTCATTCATTGATTTAGAAGCTACAGAAAGTAGCGGCGAACAGTGAAAGGGACAGTGTACAAACTCAATTTCATAGTGTGTTGAATTCAAAATAGTGTTGAGAAATACTTTGTGCGAGATTTGTTCAGATTTTGTTTGGAGTGTTGCTTTAATTTGAACGCCCCTGATTCAATTTTTATTTTCAGTTCAATTTGTACGAAAGTTTCTTTAGCCTAAGTTCAATAAGCGGACGGTCAAGTTAGGGGAAAAAGAAAGTCAGACGGCGAGACAATTACCGCCACATTATCCGCATAAGAACGTATCCGCATGCAATTATATAACGTATTATCCGCGTGCAATTATATACCATATTATCCGCATGCAATTATATACCATATTATACCCATGCAATTATATACCATATTATCCCCATGCAAATCTATACCCTATTATCCCCATGCAAATCTATACCCTATTATCCCCATGCAAATCTATACCCTATTATCCCCATGGCATGATAACCCCCCCTTTCCCAGTGCTCCCTATATTTACTACTGATAATCTACCGAATAGCTGATAAAACAGTTTTCAAAAGCTAAGCGTAAAAACGTGATATCTAGACAGATTTTCAACCGCTGAAACAAACGTGGAGGCGTGATGTTTTCCTTGTCATTGATAGGAGATCTACCTTTACAGATCAGAAATCAGAAAACGGAAATTTTTCAGCCTGCCACCACGAACAAATTTATGAGTTCTATTGTGGTTGTGATAGCAAACTCTAGCACTGTTTGATCGTGTAATAGGTTGCATATAGCTTTAAAGAAACCAATACCAAAGCAAAATTAATTCATTTAAGTTGGTTATATAAGGTGCTTCTCAATAAAGAAACAGTCAATTCTTCGTTTTGGTTTTGTTGAGTTCGTGACCAATTTTGCAAATCCAGGGTTGTTCTTTGCAAACAATTTTGCTTTTGAACCTGTCAAAAGTTAGTTCCTGCTTAATGTTTTGCGATTTAAACCGATAAATTATTCCTTCTTTTCCCAATGGTGGAAAGACAAAGTCAGCACCCAGGTTAAAATTTCCAGTCAGCTGGAAGTCGCCATAACCAAAAGAGAGCTCCAGAATCTCGTTGATACACAAAGCTTTGATGAATTCCGCCTGGAATAGTTATTGTTTTTAGTTTGAACTGAGGTTAAAGTCGCATTAAAATGCGTACAGGAAACATTGCAAATATTATTTCTTAATACAGAAGTCTGATATCAAGCGATGCTCATTCCAAGCGATGCTGATATCAAGCGAAGTTTGATGCTCGTTCATAATCTCATAAAGAGACTGGCGTACAATTTTGATCAAATAATTAATCAATTCGGAAAGCGCCGAAATTTGAGAAGGCAATTTCAAAATTACAATTATGTTACAATTTTTTAATTGAACTGATTTTAAATGATGGGTAAAATTGGTCGAGTCAGATAAACATTTAATGGTTCTTTTAATGAAGAGTCCCCTCTCTTAAGTTTTGTTTTTGAATTTTGAAAATTTTATCAACAAAAAATGCGTTAAAAGGTATGTGGTTATTGCTTCTCAGGACCCTCAGAGAACACAAATAGCTTCAAACGTTTTGACTGAAATTCTTGTTTGACTTAGAACGACGCTGCATAGAACTTATTGAAACTTGTACCAAATTGTGTAACAAAACTTTTTGAACCAAACAGAGACGAGGGAATAATCTTTTGAAGGATTTTTCCCCGTTTTCTATTTTGAATTTTGCAAAAAAAATTCTTGGGGCTGAGAATTGTTTTTGAACTTGAATTGTCATTGAATGCGAAGAGTTTGAACTAATATGTACTTTGGTATTTTCCTTGCAGCTTTTGCTGGAGTATAAAGCAAGGAAACAGCCATTTTCATTTAAAATTGTTCATTCAACCAATTTATTCAACGGATTTTGGTTCGTCAACCGCTATGCAAGCATATCCAATATTCTGGATAAATATAATACCGGGTAAAAACTAAAGAAAGTGGTAATAACAAAAATTTTGTTGTTCCCGGAAGACTGATATTGGAGATTTCAATCAATTTTTTTTGCTTCGCCGTATTTTACAGATCTCAAGTCAAAAAATTCTATCCAGCGCTTTTGAATTTTCTTTGGTTGTCTTGCTTTCCAACAGAAGAAATGTGATGGGGATCTCTGAATCTCTTCCAATGATCGTTAAACCTTAGCCCATTCCCTGAATTTAAGAATTGGAGTAAAATAAGCGAAAACCTGATTGACAATTGCGGTAAATTGATTTTGCTTGGACTCCTATTCTACAAGAATTAGTCAATATATATTATCAAAAACTATGATAGAAATGCAATTTGACTTGCTCAGATTTTGGATGATTACATGGCTCTCTGGTTGTCTGTGACAATTGTTCAATTATAATGAGGATTTGAGCGTGGTTGTAGATCATCAACTACGCTTCTTTTCGAAAACAAAAAGAAATACAGTTTTAGACCGTGACTGAAAAGACTCAAAAAGACTAGTAGAGAGGGGTCAATATTGACCAAAAACAGACAGTCGAGCCATAGTATTTTCATTGGTCGAATAAAGGTCTTTTCAGAAGCATTTTGTGTCAAGCATGAATTTTTCATGGGCATTTTGTATCGAGCATGTTCTTTTTAATGGGTCGAGCAACAGTTGTTTCATAAGCTTCCTTTTTCAGATCCGGGAATTGTTCTAATTTTTTTGTTCCATAAAGGAGTTCTAGCTGAGCAAGACTACACAACGTTGCACCACTTCAGTTCAACTTAATATACAGTTGGAAACCTGCCAAAAAAACCCAATTTTTGATATAAAGCGATTATTGAAGTAGGACTATAATGCCAAATTAATTGATTCAATGAATTAAGGTAGTTTAAATGTTCCCAATAGCCGTAATGGAAAAGTGTCATTATTCATTTGTTTTCCGTTCCAAAATTATGAACATAACATGTTTTTTTATAAAAAACAGATTTTTGATAGATTAGTGGATCTTTTGAATAGCAAAAGATGAAGGAGTGTACATGCTGACTACGTTATAAGCAATAGTCAGCAATAAAATTGCACGTAAAATTTTCGAGGCAGAAAAGCACATGTGAGAAGATTTTTGCTCGACTCGTGATTTAACAATAGCTCGAACCAATTTTAAAATTTCATTTTTTTAGTCGATCTAAAGTCCAACGTGGTTAATTTGAGTCCAGAGTGCTAAGGGCAAAGTTTTTGATCAAGCTAAATTCCAGATTCAACGAAATTGGAGGAGCATCGAGGTAAGGTCCAAAAGCGAAAAAAAATGGGTCGAGCTGAAGTCGAGATGACAATTAAAGTCGAGCTATAATGTCTTCTTTATAATGACAATTAAAGTCGCTTTATAATGTCTCCATTAGCAATTTGGTTCGAGCATGTTCCTTTTATACCCATTTTTGGTCGAGGACGATCTTTTCATAAGTCGAGGCCTAAGCGTGGGTAAAATGGCTAACGTGAATTCGGATGAGCTGTTTATGTTGTCCGTTCCATACTGGGGAGGATGAGGAGGAAGAGAAGTCTGTGATATTGCGATAAAACTCCTCCGGTGTCACTCCCCATCTCCGCCTATGGATAAGGAAGTTCTCCGTTTGCATGTTGCAACAACCACCTGTTGATTAAAACTCGCGTTTTGTTGTTATTTGGATTGAAAGAGAAATAAAATTAATTACTTTTTGTTGAAAAGTTGTACTTTTTGCATTGCTTTTTGAGAAGTACATTATTGTAAAACTTAGAAGGGCGCTACATAGAACGTGCTTCCATTTGTTACAAATAATTGTGGGAGTTGTTTTTGAAACGAAGAGAGATTAGTGACGCTGTCTGTTTTTTTACATCATTTTCATTCCCATTCTAAGCTAGAGTTTTTCTCTCAGGTTTGCTTTGAGTTTTTGTTCTCTAAGATGAGTTTTGCTCATGGTAAATTCTTACAAAAAGCGAATAAGTTGAGAGAATAATGTCTTTATTTCCGTGCGAACCACCTTCCGCTAACTAACCACTATTGAGAGAACTATTCGAAATATTATTAATAATACTATTACCCTAACGTTGAGAGGGCAACATGCGGTCCGTAAAAACTGATTCACCAGCAAAATTTACTCAGTGCAGTCGCTAAATTGGGTATCTCCCTTTTCTTTTCAATATTTCATCCTCAAATTATGCGCACTGCTGCTGGTCTTGCAATGGTTAAATTTATTGCATGTGGGTACCAATAAACGCAAAATGGTCTGATCATGATCAATGAAATACTTATTTGAGATCGCCAACAGTTAGCGCACATTTTTAAAGCTTCAAATTGTATCTCTTATAACAATATGCAGTGAAAAGTGAGTGATTGACGTCTACTGACCGAATCCGAATTGGTAGAGGGAGAACCAGTTGTAGAGTCTGTGTATGGGTCTGACTATAGACTGGAATTCAATCACGTCATATAGTCCACTCATTCTGTTCGACACAGGAGCATCAAACTGAAGTCTCAACAAACAGAAGTATTTACTGAAACGAATTTGAAACGTGTCAAAGATTTCATGTGCAAAATGTAGTTCTAAAATTATTAACTTCCAAGTTTTTGTCCTGATTTTTCTATTATTCTTAAGGTTTTCAAGGTTTCTTTATTTTCACTAGATCTGCTTTATTTCCGATTTATTAGGAGTACCATATGTGGTCGCTTTTCATAGCTATTAAATTTCAGCTGTGATGATGGACCCCGTAACTACGACGTATTGTCATTTGTTTCACTATAAGTTATCCGGACTGACCTTAGTTTGGCACATTTCTGGCCCCAATACGAGTGCTGGTTAGGTAGAATGAAGTCTTGGGACAGTCTGGTGTCCACACTGGCCACAATGCATGCTAAATAGCGGTCAAATTTTAACTAACTTAACAGTTTTCAATTCAATTGAGCACAATATTTTTTTGAAAAGAATAGAAAATTTCGATTTTTATTGTCAAGAATTTTGATTAAGTCATTCCTTAGTAATAGAACTCAATGCGTAAAACTTGGTAACGTATTTTCAGAAAGCTTGATTATAATCTCGGTGTTTCAGGAGGTACAGTTTTCAACCGCTAATTTTTCTTTTATAAGTTAATGCTTTCTCCAAACAAACTGAAGGCGATTTTGACATTGTGCAGTTTGCAGATAATACGAACTTGATCTGCCATTTTGAGACAGGATAAAAATTAGAAACCGTTTTCGGGTAAACGGATAGCGATTTTAAAAGACCAGCTGAACTTAAATGCAGTTTTTATCAAACAAATCAGATCCCGAACAAAAACCACATAGTGTTTTCAAAGGCAAACTTACAATACCCAAGATTTCGTGACAATGGTATACAAACTGATGACATACTTTTGTTTGAAATTCACATGAATTCAGTTTTAGTGGCGAATGCAATTCGCCATTGCATGATGTGATGATGGACATCGACCTGGAAGTTAGACTTTTTGGATCATTTCTGCTAGCGCCCCCCCCCCCCAGCCTTATATAGCCGTTAAATTTTGCACCCCCCAAAATCTAAGTTTTCGCGAATTGTAAGAGCGATATTTGCATTTCATTGAAACAAGAGTGTCTAGGTAGATTGAAGGTACTTTTAGAGTAGTTGCCTTTAGAAGTTTTAAAAAATCAAGCCCTTATTGTAGCCGATAACACCAAAAATGATCTAATACAGAAATTTTTATTGATGCTTACGTTATATGCAACAAATTTTGGTTGAATACGTAATACTTTCAAACCATAGCTGTGCTAGCTTTTAGTAAATGCATATTGCTCATATATGTTCACGTATAAGATTACTTAGCTTTAACAATATGTTTAGACATTTATAAATGGGGGGTGCCTAACTAAGCGGGGGGGGGGGGGGGGGGGGCTAGCAGAAAAGATCCGACTTTTTGTTTTCAAATCAATAGCGTTTTCAGATTTTTCAATGTTGAAGATTTGGAATTTTTCTGCAGACCTTAACTCCTAGAAATATACAAATTATAAATTGTCAAGGTATAACTGAGGAATAAAGGTTTGTCATTTACACAAGATATATTAGAGATGCCGTGATCCTCTCACGAACGACCAGGTTTTGTCAGGTGAACTGTTCATCTCGAACGTTGGCCTAGAAAAACCACAAAGATGTATAAGGTGATGGGAAACGTCTGAAATTTTTCAAACTTTTGCCAGCCACCTATGTGTTATGCAGAGTCTCAGCCGAAAAAAAATCCAAAACAAATCATAAACAATAAGTAAAAGGAAAAATGGTGTAACAAATCAGTAATCAAGAATACATTGCCCTCAAGTGTTAGGGTTATCAATTCTAGGCATAGTTTTGAAGGCTATTTGATTGTTCGTTTTTTATCAATTTCAAAAATACCTTACAACTTTTTTTATAAATCGAGAAGCACATACGGACAACCTCAAAATGATATTTAATTTTAATTCAATATTAATTACACGTGCGGATTTGTGAAATTTGAAAATATAAATCTTTAAAATGTAAATGTTTAACCTTAGGGTTATGATATAAAATTATACTTTTTCTCCAAAATACACAATTTTGAAAAATGTTTAAATAACACTACACTGACTGTCGCTATGTCATGTTCAATTCAGGGAGGCGCAAATAAAAGAATGATAGTGAAATGGAGGCATGGTCCAGGTGTTATTCAGAGTGAGTTCCGGCCCAGAACCACATTAATCAGATGCATTTGAGTCGGGGTTAAAAAAAAACCCAAGGAACTGTACCCCCAATTGAACGTTAACGCACCTCTCCTTTAGCGTATTTGGCCACGCCTTGCGGGTCATGACCATGCTGTAGCTACTCGTAGGATTTTATTTGAAACTGTCAAAAATGAACAATATCATGGCGAGAATTCACTTCTGTAAAAGGGTTTTGTTTTTTTTGTTCCTGTTAGAATCAGACTAGGCTTAATTTCTGTGGCTTTTTTAACCTTTCTCAGAAGTTTACCATTCAATTGGCAATTATTTTTCAAACTTTTTCTAGCTAATTAATGGAATTGCACAAAATTCGCAAAATCAACTTGCGCAAGTCAAACGTTTGACTTTTAAGACAGCTATTAGATATCTTTTCGTCTTGCTATAACTCGCCCTGTATAAATTAGCAAGTCTGTCGTTTTTTGCGTTTGCTTTTTTTTTTCAAAAACATTGAAAAATATGGAAATATTGCCAAATCAGGTCTACTTTCTATCAGGCCTTGAGAACTCTGATTCATATTGACATAAAAAACATATTTTGGTAGCGGTTGACATTTGATTTTTATCTTCAGTATAGCTAACGGGTTATTTATGTCAGAACATCTTTAATTATCCCATTTTATCTGTTTCTAATATTCAAGTAAAAAATACTTGAAGATTGAACTGTTAAAATTCTTACCCCAGTCAATTTCGAATGGTTATCTCGCAAGATTCTGGCAGACTCTGCCAGAATGTTGCAATATAACCATTTTTCTTCCAGATTCTTGCAAGATTACCATTCATTTTAACAGAATCTTATAAGATCATACAACATAGCCCTTTGTTCTGCCAGAATCTTACGATATAGCCATTTTTTTTGAAGTTTTCCTGCAGCCAAAAAAAAACGCGCGCAAACCGTCCTAGGGTTCTAAGCAGCTCGGAAACAACTCAAAACGTCGCAATATGTGAATGTACACATATTCTGGGCATAGACAAAGAAAACGATTTGGTGAATCGACAAAAGAATTTTGTGGCGCTGTTTTGGACTTTTTTCAACGATGTGGTCATTTTTTCTTGCAAATCTTGCACGTTGTTCTGACAGATCATGCAAGATAACGATTTTTCTGCCAGAGTCTTGCAAGTTATTCATATTTTGAAAGATTCTGGTAGAATCTTTCAAGATAACCATCCGGTCTCGCAATGGGTAGCCTTCGATTTGCAAGGTTTCACGAGATCTGGTCTCATCGGGTTTAAAGTTTTGTTATTTTAATTTCAGTTTTCCAAGAATGCATGATTCCCTGACTGGGATGCCAGATCGAATTGTCCTCTGATCTGGCTGAAGTGTGGTTGAAGATTTTTCAGATCAGACCCAAACGGGTCTTGACGTTAACCACAGTTGAGTTTTTCAGGATCATAATAGCATGTTGAATTTATATAAAATCACGTTTCCAGTATAAAATTCAGTTGGATAAAAAATAAAATTGATTTTCAGATCATGAGTTTCAGATCATGCCGCGATTGTCTGGCTGATTTGATTGTGAGAACCAAAATCTCTTAACCAAATAGATTAAAAACGTTTGTGCGAAAATTTCTTGTTTAAAAGTTAAAGGAAAGCTTCTGATCAGTCCAACTTGCTTTCATACTTTTTTCTGATCAAACCAGACACCGTTGTGCTGAAATTTGTCTCTAATCGGACTCAAGTGCGTTCGAATTCGCCTCTGGCAAAATTATCCAAAAGTGTGCGCGCACGTGGTCAGTTCCTTCTTGGACCTCAGCCGCGTCTTCAACTTTGCAGTTTTTTCATCTCTAGGGGGGAAAAAGGAGCTGATTTTAATGAGGAGTTTGTTGCTTTTGAGACAATTGGAGGAGTTCAAATGTAGCCAAAATTATTAGTCACAGATTTTTTTGACACAGGTGAGGCTCAGAGAGCTCCAGTTGAAATATTTCACGTCCGATTTAATTGAACTTGTGCATTTTCAAGCTTTATTTGTAATTAACAATTTTAGCCACAAATTTTCCACTTACCCAAAATTATGAAGCTAGTAGTGTTATCCATACAGTCTATAAACCATCGCTTAAAACACGTTCAGTTATTCGCAACATTAAATGCGTGTTTATTTTGATTAGCTAACATCGCACCTTGCTCTTCAACATTTGAATCAAATAGAAGAGCATATTGACAAAAGTATTGGAACCAACTCAAAGGCTACATAAGGTCAACAAAATCATTAATATTAAACAAGTTCGGTTATTTCGGATAGACTCCGTGCACAGATATCCAGACTTCTCTTTGGCTGCAGAAGTTTTCCTGCAGCCAAAGAAAAAACGCGCGCAAACCGTCCTAGGGTTCTAAGCAGCTCGGAAACAACTCAAAACGTCGCAATATGTGAATGTACACATATTCTGGGCATAGACAAAGAAAACGATTTGGTGAATCGACAAAAGAATTTTGTGGCGCTGTTTTGGACTTTTTTCAACGATGTGGTCATTTTTTCTTGCAAATCTTGCACGTTGTTCTGACAGATCATGCAAGATAACGATTTTTCTGCCAGAGTCTTGCAAGTTATTCATATTTTGAAAGATTCTGGTAGAATCTTTCAAGATAACCATCCGGTCTCGCAATGGGTAGCCTTC
>NC_134475.1:28565178-28580178 GCF_964194025.1 Convolutriloba macropyga
TTTTGAGAAAAACTGAACAGGCAAAAGAGTTTCACAGAGATTAATTGAGACAAGCAAACTAAGAATAATTTGCGCAGTGCAAAAAAAACTTCCTCCATAGATAAACAATAAAGGTCCCAAAAATGTGCAGTTTAAGGTTGAGTGGGGGGGGGGGGGATGAGTAAAGAGAAGACTGTCAACTTACCTATCTGAGAAGAATTGAGAATGAGAGGTGCAGTCATAAAACAGAAAACTGATACTTGTTTTTCCGCCATTGTTCATAACGATAAAATCTACAGGCGTAATGCAAATTTGCAAGAGGAAAATTGTAATTATCCTTTGAAACCGTCTTTTCTTGACCTATATGAAACTGCCAGCAAGGATCAAAGAGCAGGCAAGACATAAGCAATCATTGTTAACTTGTCTGTTTGTTTTTCTGCAAAGATTTCATATAACCGTTTTGACTTTCTAAAAAATTCGAGCGCGTGAGCAATTTAAATTGAATTTCCGTCTCCAAAAACAAGATAAACAAGTACAACCAGAGTAAATTAAGAACCTTTTTAGCTTCTTTGAAGCCCTTGTCGGCTCTAGGTGTACCGTTCACCGAAGCTACTTGGCATTTCATTGTATTTTGGGCAATTTTGAACGAAAACGTTTCTGTCCCCGCGCCCTCACCCCCCTGTTAATCAGTGCAGCTGCTCTCCCAAAGCTGCTCTCTTGGTTTTCAACTCGTAGCGTCATTTATGGTTTGTCGTTTATTTTGAACATCGCTGTCTCTACGTTTCAAGAACTTCATTTAAAGACACAATTTAACTAAAAACAGAGATGACAGGGAGGCTAAGTAATGTGCGTTCGCACATAAAGTTCCGACTCTGCTCATCCGCATTTTTGGCATAAATGTCTATCAGATGAGGAACAGATAGAAATCCCCCAACAATTTAATTATTCAAAAAAAAATTGGACAAAAAGATCGCCTCCAATGCCAATGCAGATGATTCAGTAGAGTAAAAAATGCAACATTAGATTGATGAGATCAACAATTATTAAGAAACCATGTTTACAAGTCCAGACAAACAACAAAACCAAATGAAGAAATCTTTAAAGACACCAGTAAAGAAATCATTGGAAACATTAGGTTTTATACACTTGCAACTTTTTTCAACAAAAATGATGTTATATTTGACCTGTAACAAACAACATTAGGTAACAAAGAACAAAAGTTATAAATGGTTTTTTTAAAAAAAATTGTTTTCAAAGTCATCAAAGTCATCAGCTATCTACTCTAATAGGAATATAGGCTCAATTAATCCTTCTTTAAAAATTCAATGAGACCTGTAAAAACCCAAGAAAATTCATACGACTAAAAAGACAAAGAAAAACAACAGTTATATACAAATGTACAAAATTCAAAATTTCAATAAAACTGTTCGAGAGACGGGTTTCGAAGCCGTTAAAACCATAATTCGTCTTATGCCTTTAAAGATTTTTATATATTCAATTGTGCCTTATTTTGAATGTCATCAACGTAAAATGTCAACTTTCAATGATGGGATAATGGGACAAAACTAGAAAAGAACTTGAAAAATGCTCCAGTGCCTAAAAACCAAAAAAAGAATTGTGAAATTGCCGTATCTACGTTTCAAGTATTTTTTTACAAGAAACAATTTAACTAAAAACATAGATGACAGGGAAGCTCAGTAATGTGCATTCGCACATAAAAATCCCACTCTGCTCATCCGCATTTTTGGCATAATTGTTTATCAAATGAGGAACAGATAGAAATCGCCCAACAATTTAAATATTCAAAAAAAAGTATGAACAAAAAAATCGCCTCCATTGCAGATAACTCAGCAGAGTAAAAAAGCAGCATTAGATTGATGAGATCAACCATTATTAAGAAACCAGGTTTACAAGTCGAGACAAACAACAAAACCAAACACCAAAAAGGACAAATATTATTAGCATCCAAAATATGATGTCCATTTTAAAAAAAATTTATTAGCAAGGACAAATTAGCGTCAGATAAATGTGAAAATAAATAAAACCACTTTTATTTCACTAGAAAAGATACGTGACCACCTCATAATAAGGCTCGTGAACAATTAGACAAAAAGGAACAAAAAGGAAAGTTAAAAAATTGGCCTAATTTTTTAATAACATTTAGTCTCATAGTATTGAAAACCATTAGATGGCAATAAAAAACATCGAGATTAGGTAACAAATAGACAAAAAAAACAAAAGTTATAAATGTTTTCTCAAAAAAACAATTGTTTTCAAAGTCATCAAAGTCATCACCTATCTACTCAAATAGGAATATAGGTTCACTTAATCCTTCTTTAAAACTTCAATGCGACCTGTAAAAACCCAAAAAAATTCATACGACTAAAATGAAAGAAAAACAACTGTTAAACACAACTGTAAAATTTCAAAATTTCAATTAAATTATTTGAGAAACGGGTGTCGAAGCCGATAAAACCATAATCCGTCTTATGCTTATAAAGCTTTCAAGTTTTTAAATGTTCAATTATGCTTTATTTTGAATGTCACTAAGGTAAATTGTCATCTTTAAATAATTGGAGAATGCAACAAAACTAGAAAAAAAGAACATGAAAAAAGGTCTAATGCCTAAAAACCGAAAAAAGAATTGTGAAATCTAGTTGCATCCAAGCCAGAAAACCATAACTTAACGCGCAAAAGAGAATAAATTTTTATTCAATAGAAAAAAAAGAGAGCAGAAGCCTTCTTTGTGTGCTGACACTAAGTTACAAGTTGACCAACTAAAGAGAAAAAAATGCAAGTTTCCATAAGCCATTGTTTTCTTAAAAAGTAAAAACGACCATAATCTTTCAAGTACAAAAACTAGTTACTTTAATTTGGAATTTCTTATGAATCTAATTGGACCCATCAACACTGAGCTTTAGGGATTGTTCTCTCGTTTATTAACATAAAATGATCGATTTTTTTATAAAAAAAGACCGACTGATTACAACCCGATTTAATTTTGGTTAGTACCAGTCCAAGATTGGACCAAAACAGGCCTTGCTATCGCTGCTTTTCCATTAGAAATACTCAGTTATTTCAAACGTTATAGATCTAGTTAATTTGTAATTTAAAAGATTAAAAATGCTGCGTTTTTTATTATCATGGAGATAAAGTTAGCAAAAAACTTCATAATTTTTATTCCAGGACACTCCTGATGGACGTGGAAGCACGACTAGCTCATTTTGTGGTTTACAAAGATTGTGCTAGTTGTAGTTGTTTTGGTTGTGCACCTCCGGCAAATTCAATCAAAGTGTACTAAAGTGGCCCATTTCGGCTAATTTGTGATGAAAAAGTCTGTATTTCGCCAATATTTTGGCCAAAAATATTAAATTTGAGTAGTCAACAACACTTTTGTGTCTTAAAAAAAATCAACATTACTATTGTTTACAATTGCTTAATTCATATTTTATCAAAATTGACAAAATTTTAAGCAAAGATGCTTGAAAATATGAATAAATAACCGAATAACTCAGTTCGGTCTAATATTCACAAAAGTTTAAACCACGATACCTCTCTCTAGAAAACAAAATTTAAAAAAAAATCTTTTTAATTTCAAATTCTACGCTGCACGATTGTTTAAGGATACCACTCACAACTCTACGATTAATAAATCGATCGTTAAAAATTATCTGAGCAAAAAAATCCCAGTTAAGTGTATAGTTTCTCCCACCTCAAGTGGGGTCGGAACAATTATTAGGATTAATTTGCCAACGATCCGTACAAGAAAGCTTGCTTCTGCGGTTCAAATTTCGCTTTGCAAAAAGGAACTTGTAAAATGTGTAATGCTTTATTGTCTGAGAATCATCTCCTTTTGGGATTTGGATTTTTGAAGAGTCAGATAATGCGGCACATACCTGACAAATGGAATAACCATCTTTCTTATTCCCACTCGAGTCGAGGAACGTTTCAAAATTTATGTATGAAATGCGCTGAAAACCGCTGAAAAAAAATACTTTTCAGCGGGTAAATCTTACACATTAATCCGCTTAGTCTGTTGATTTTTCAGCACTTTCTCACATAATTTCAGCACTTTTCAGCACATTAAGCGGATAAATATTTACGGTCTAACAGCTCAAAATATAATTTTTCAGCGGCTGTCAGCGCATTTCTTACATAACTTTCAGGACCAGTGTTAAACAATATCACCATTTGTCTTATGCATTTTCAACGGTTTCCTTGCACAAATTGACACTTTTTGAGTAGTTTATCTTGCTGTACAGTCAAAAGACTCAACTGGAAGACTAAAAAACTTTGCACTAGGACATTTCAACTTAGAAACAGTTGTATATCTGCCAAAAAACTTGAGATGAGAATTTTGTCAAACATTAAGATAAAGCAGTTATTGAAGCTGAGGTATAAAACCAAATTACTTGACCGAATGAAACCAGGTAGCTTAAGTATAATTATCTTCCTTCCGTTACATAAGATGAAAACGTGACGCTTTTCGCACTGACTGTTTTTCAAAAAATGAAGTTTCATTTTAAAAAAACCACGCATAGTTTTGATTGATATGTGGCTCTTCATAAGTGCAAAAGTTGAAGGAGCCTACACGCTGAGTACGTTATGATCAAAAAAATTGCACGTAAAGATATGTAAGAAAGGCGTTGAATCCGATGATTTTAAAATTTTTACAAGTGCTGAATTTATGTAAGAAAAGCGCTGAAACCAATGCATTTAAAATTTTCACAAGCGCCGAAATTATGTAATAAATGTGCTGAATCAAATGCTGATTCTATGCAAGAGATGCACCCAAATGTGCATAAATTTTTTATTTCAGCGGATTCAGCACTCTTTTATCGATTTTCAGCTCAATCAGCACAAACCTTACTTAATTTCAGCACATTCAGCGGATTTCTTAGAAAAATATCCGCTTACAGCTGCTGAACCCTCGACCCGGGCAATTGGGTCTACTGATTCATGCGCTATGTTTGTCTAATCTATCAGTTCTCCATGCTTAATCAGATGTTTTGTGCGCGCTTTTTGCTACGGTTTGTGTTATCGAGTAAATAAATCTAAGCGAGAGAATATTAGCCGATCAGAATCGAGTATCTCTAAGCATTTAAAAAAAGAACAAAATGCGTTCTAATATACATAGAATGATCGGAAAAAATTCATTTAACATAATTTTGTGTAATCCCAATCATAAAACTTGTCAAATAAGACAAGATTCGGCTCTACATTTTTCGGGTTTTCGGATTCATCGGTACAAAATAGTGACTGGCATTGAGCTGAATCGTTATCAGACAAAGTACCTGCCAAATGAGAATCAATAATTGCCGTCTAAAAAACCACTTGTTGTTTCAATTGCCGTAATCTTAATGCGTTATCAATGCTAATACACAATTTGACTCGAATATACGAAAGAGTGTTGTTTTGTTTTACACCTGTAATATGGTGCCACTACGCGGGAACAAAACAGTGACCTTTAGACAGACAAGTGGTTTTTTAGACGGCAACTTTTGATGCTCATTTGGCCGCTACTTCGTCTGACTACGATTGAGTTCAATGCCAGCCAACATTTTTTACCGATAAATCCAAAAGCCCAAAAAACATAGAGCCGACTCTTGTCTTATTTGATAGGTTTTATGATTACGATTACTCAAAATTATGTTAGATTGTGCAAATTTGAAAAAATTTGGTCAAATTTCATGCATTTCTTAAAAATTTAGGACACCAATACCCATTTTTGATATACCGTATTTTTAAGCTTAAAACACCCAGTTTACTGGATTACCGTTCGATAATAAAGAATTTGCGAATAAAAATTGACCAAAATACGAAGAAATTGGACAAAAGCATAAGTTTTTGACAAATTTGTCAAAAAACAATTCTTCGAACCAGAAGATTCGTCAAATGAGTGAAATTCAATACAGAAAAGTTGTAAAAAAATTCACAACCCCCGGCCCACAAAAATATCTATCGCCTTGCTATATTTTTTTTCTCGTCGCTCGATTTAATATCAGACTGTCTGCTTTTTTATCGCCTTTATCTTCAAATCTCAGTTCCGTTTGAGTTTCTATAAAGTCGATCTCCCATAACTTTGTTTTTCATTTTTGTATTCGATTATTCAATTTTTTTTCGTTCGACGTCGTATTTCTCCGCTTCATTCATTTATTTGTTGTGGGATGTAATTGTAGGGTGTGATTTAGATGACTCACGAGTTAGGGCTGGATTGTCTCCTGTCTTTTTCAATCTTCTAATATACTAGCTCCCCTGTTGTAGTATAATTATTTTTGCTGCTGTATCTTTGCGTGTAACTGTATGATTGTTAGTTTGTTTGGTTTTTTGTCTTTCAAGGGAGACTAAATTTATTTTGGAGCTACGGCTAGGTTGTTTCGTCACTTTTCCAGCTTTTATAGTCTTCAAAAATACTGCAAATTATTTAAATTTCGTTGTAGATTGTTTAATTTTGTTTGTCTGCTGATTGTTTAGTTGTGAAAATTGCTAGGGTGTGACTTAGTTTTTTCTGGAGTTACTGCTAGTTAGTTTCTTGCATTTTTCATCCATTTAGTTCACTACTGGTTTGCCGTAAATTAGTTTGTTATTTTTATATCAACCTCCACAATGGCTTTTGCTAGTTTGTCTTGCAGTAGCATCCCTCCTCCTTCCTAGGGTGCGACTTAAGTTTGTTCTGGAGTTACAGGTAGTTTGTTTGGTTGAGTTTGTTAGTATGGTCTGCTAGCATAGTACAACCACACCTCCGCACTCGTAGCTTACTCGTTTTCCGCCCGCTCTTTCGCGTCTTCTCGTTTGGTTGCGGTCTACTCATTTCCGTTCAGTCCAACCGCTTTTCGGCCTCGTTGTGCGCTTGTTGCCCAAAACTTCCTTTCCGTCCCTATCGTTTCCCGTCGTTTGTCGCTCGCTCAGCGTTTCTGTACCGTCGGTTGTTGCCCGTTCTTTACTCGCGTTTTTGCCCCGTTTGTTTCTTTTCGCGTTTCGTTGTGCACGATTCTCTTGTCCTTCAGGCCCCGTCCGTTTCGTTTCCCATTTGTCACGCTTTGTTTACCCGGCCCCCTTGCCGGTTGCCTTTTTCTTGTTTGGTCTCAAGTTGCTTAAAGGAACATTCAACGTTCTCACTTTTTTTACTTAATTTCGCCGAGTACTTTTTCAATTGGTAACTCCTTTCCTGCTCTTCGGAGTCTTGATTATAAAATCGTTGTCATTTGGATTTGGCTTAACAGTCATTCCAAGTTTTTGGTTGGAAGTTACTATACATTGAGGAAGTACCTATTTCAATATCCTGGCTGAACAGCAAGAGAAATTGAGTAACATCCACAAGGACATTACTGATGCCAGGCAAGACAGGAGATTTAAAATTGAACGCTCGGTTCCTAAGGATGTTATCAGTAAACTGGTGAAGAAGAATTAAGAACTCTTTTTGAATTGTCCAGTAAACAGAGAACCCAGATTCAATTTATTCTGTCATTGAGCAATGGTTGGATAACGTAACTAAGAGCAATAAAATCTTGCTGGCTGCAGGAAGCTTAATTGATTCAGTTGATGACCAAGACACCGTATGCGAGGCCCTCAATCCTCAATGGCAGTCAAAGAGACGTTCACGCCGAACAAAGTCATCAATGTCTAACCAGCGCAAACATACCTTTCTCAAGGCAATTCTAAAGTGCGGAGAGGCTGAGAAACAAGAACAAGCTGCCATGCGCCTTGCTAAAGAAAAACACGAAATTCTCATGAGAAAAAAAGAGGTAAGAGTTTTAAAAACAAATGGAGCAGATGTTTTTTCAAGAATTGGAAGACCAACGCAAGCGTGTTGCCGCAGCTAAATTGAATGAGGCCGAATTAATGGTTAACCGTTTTTGTTTAGTCACCACTCAAGTGAACTAAATTTATTCAAAGATAGGGGATCAGATAGAAGTCAGAAACTTGTTTAAGGTTTGGTAAATTGGTTTCCGCCCGGTAATTCATTGACTGCTGCAAATGAGTTAAAATATCCTTGCCCTGGTTCAGCAACCGCTGATCATCCCGTTCAAGATAATGCCCTTTGTAATCCTCCAGAAAACTCAAATAATGTTGCCGGTAAATTAAATTGCCTTGCAATACTATTTCTGTACACACGGTCAGGAGTTGCAATTTCTATTGCTCAGCAGAAGGCGTTGCATCGGGAATACCATACCTCCATGCTCAACTACAGTAATCATTCAGTGATCGAGGGGTCAATCAGACACATAGTATGTCAGGCAGTGGTGTCGTGAACCCATTGAACCAAGCACCAGCCGTTGTACAAAATGTCACACTGTCACCAGTTCAGCCACCTATGCAATCTCCACGACCACCGACACCTGATAGGGCATCATCGAAGTTCAACATTTTTTCATCTGGTTATTCAACAAACCCACAGGCAAATGAAATCACGAATCAATCCGCTGTACACTTGAGACCAAAAGCTTTAGTATGACTGTTCGGCTGCATCTACCCAACTCTCATTTTGCATAACAACAGAATCCAACTCAACTCAACATTCCACGTGAAACACAAAACATCTTGCATAAGCTCCCTCCACCTCCGAACCCACTCATGAACCCCCACCCTTTCTCCCGCCCCAACAATAAGTTACTCCTCAGCTCTCCGAGATTTCGTCCTCTATCCCAGCAACCACAGCAACATAATTACGCGTCCCCAACATTCCACAGCAAACATTGTCCGTTCCAAAGCCTGGTACCGTGTCCTACGGCACCGAAATGTCTCCTTTACTGTAACCTCGATCTAAACGTGTGGCATTTTCCTCAGAATAACCCCCCAAACGTAAATCAGTTGACAAATAATGCAACCATTTTCTCCAAATGTCAACCGACACTTCCCCTAAGCACTGCTAACACCGCCATAAGTTTTAAAATTTCGCAATCAAATCCACCACAAAATGTTAATAGCAACCACGCAGCAAACTGCAGTATCTTTGTTAACACCTTTAGTACATTGACTAATCAGGTTTTGTTATTAGTTCTTTGTTTTCAATAGTTATCTATCTTTTGTTTTACATGTTTCTCAACTGATTTTTGTGTGTAATACTTTTACTTCCTCTTGAACGATGATTGTAGCAATTGTATTTATCCTGTCTGTCTTATTTTGTAAAGCAATATTTTGCTTGACCAAATTTTTATCTGGCCCATTTGACTCCTCGTCCTCAAAAACAAGAAAAACAGGTAGCGCTGAGCGAGCATTAAGTGTTTTTGTTTCTGTTGCAGCTAAAATGGTTTTGGAGACTGATACTTAAGGTGTGAAGTGCTGTTATTAGAGGTTGAAAACACTCCCAATATTGCCCACAATCCCAACCCAGCGCGCTGTCGCCCCCAAACCAGAAACCTCACCAACCCCTCACCATCTGCCCCAGGCGGAACCTTCTTCCACCTCCCTCACCCCGTAGCTAGCTAGCTACTGACGAAAAAGTGTTCGCTAAAACACGCAAATTTATACTAATTTTTTTAAAAAATTTATGCTTTTTGAAAACTTTTGTCATTTTTTTGAGTTTTTTCAGCCTTATGTAACAAGGAACCTCCTCTAGAACTGGTTAGTAGGTAACTGCCTAGTTTCAATGCTAGTGGAATGATTTCCACAGTTTAAGATCACAAATTTTAGCTTTTTTGACAAAACGTTATATATTTTTTCAATTTTGTTTGGCATTTAATATTCATTATTTTCGTTTTTCAAGACGCAGGTGCCAGAAAAAATTTCAAGATTTTCAATTTGAAGATTCCAAAAAAGTTTTTATTTGCCATTGAATAGTTTTCAATTTTTTATCATCACAAAATTTTAGAAATTTTTTTATAAAACTTGCATTTTTTCAAGCTCTTTGAAATTTTTGGTGGTTTTTTAGGTTTATCCAGCCTCAAGAGCCAAAAAACGCCTTTAGGGTTCACAAAAAGGTTACTGTATAGTTTTTAGAGGTAGTGTAATATTTTTCAAGATCTTAAAACAACAAAAATTGTCATTTTTTTTACAACCATTGCATGTTTTATCATATTTTAAACATTTATTGTCATAATTAAAGTTTTTTTCTTCTCAGAGGTCAGGAAACAACGGATATGGTTTATAAATAAATCACTGGAATTTTTTTGGCCATTGATTTGTTCTTAACTTTTTATCGCAAATTTCAGTAATTTTTTAATTAAATTTTTCAATTCTATTCAAGTTTTTCGAACTTTTGTTTGTCATTTTTTAGGTTTTTCTAATCTTGGGAGCCAAGAAATCCCGTCAAGGGTTGGCAATAGGTTACCTTTAGGTTAGAATTTTCATCCCCAGGGTTCAAAAAGTCTCTCTTAGTGTTTAATAAAATTTTACTTGATTTTTTTGCCTTTGATTTTTTATTAGCTTTTTGTTTTCCTAAATTTTAGCAATTTTTAAGTAAAAAATTTTTAATAAAATCCTAATTGTTGTGAAAAATTAATTGTTGTGATAAACTTTTCAAATAGTCTACAATCGCACGTGGGAGGTTGTTTAATTTGGTTTCAGCTTGTGTGTGGAGATTTAATGTGTATTCAGAGGCCGGGAATTGTTTGGGTAGCCCCAATTATAGGGGATTTTAGATTCCGGCGGAGGAGAGAAATCTTCGAGAATTGTTTGTTTCTTTGCTACGTGGAAGCATTTGGTGTAAGAATTCTCCTCATCTTGATCTGCTTGATCTGTGTGATACAATTTTACCATTTTCCTTCAAATTCTATTAGCTACCTTATTTTATTCTCATTACAGTTAAACATTTGGCGTGAGAGTTTTCGGCATCTATTTGATTGAATAATTTCCCGCCCCTTAGCGGGTTTTCCCTTTGTCCCACTGAATTTAACCCAAATTGAAAAATGGCTTCACCACCGCCACCGCACACTGAGCCACAATGCGATAATTTTTATGCAGCAATGTAATCCAGTAACAACTGCGATCTGTTTAAAGTGCAAAAATGTATACGTTCATCATGTTTGCTTAGGAATCACGAGCAATTCAAATTTACAAGGAATGATTTTCTGGTCTTGTAAAAATTGCTCGCCAACAATTGCTGATGAGACATCAGCCCTTGGCAGAATATCAGCTATGGAAAGGAAAATAGAATGCGTTGACTCACTACTCCGCGATGTTGCTCTGCTTCGAAATGAAGTGGCGTTGCGCAGAAAACCAAATTTTCCTGAATGCAGCTAAAACTGTATTTCATAGGAATAGAATTGGCAGCTCTTCAAGCTCTCAAAGCATTTTGGGCGGCAAAACGAGAAAAGCTGAAGAATTGGTTTTAGAAACTACACAAAAATCTAAGGCCTTTTAAGGAAGTGAAGACAGGAACAAAAACGAGTTCCTCGATGTTAACAGATGTCAAAAAACCTCCTCGGCGACGGTATTTGTATGTGGGGAAACTAAGTCAGCATATAATTACAACAGAGATGGAACAGTACTGTGCTCCAAACGATGTAAATCTTCTCCAAATCCGTGAGATTTCTAAACCAGAGTCAGTGCTTAAATTATTCTACTTTGTCTTTAAGTTCGATGATGAAAAAATTGAAACACCCGATCTCTGGTCCCATCTCAACAATACTGCACAAGAATGGCTATCTTGTGCTGCTCAACGATTATTAAAGACAAGAAACTCCTTATTTTCAGAAAAAAACTCAGCTCAAATTTTTCTTACACAATGCGCGTTCAATTCGGAATAAGACAAACGAATTAAGTGACATTCTTGAAATAAACGATATTCATATTGGAGTATGTGTGGAATCTTGGATTAGTAATACATCGGATGACAACTTTTTACTCCAGCAATGTTGTCCCAGCGGATTTAAGTTTTATAATGCTCCACGACTAAAAAAAAGAGGTGGAGGAATCTGCCTTTTTTTACAGATCTGAACTTCTGTGTGAAAATTTTGAAGTTGTTTGAGTTCTGTTTCATAATATTTAAATTTGAGGGAATAACTTTACTATTCATTGCTGTTTATTGAACACCTGGAGGTAATTTCAAATCTTTTACTCAACTTCACTTATTTCTTTGAGGAGAAAATGTTGCCTTACGACAGAATTGTTCGGCAAGGTGGTTGATCTGAATATCTCTTTGATGGCAACCAATGATGCCTCAATTCTAGGGAAATTTTTAATGGAAGACTTCAGCTTAGTTCAGAACGTGGAAAGCAAAACTCATTAAAATGGAGGACTTCGTGATCATGCCATATCCTGCAAAAATATGTGCATTGAGGTTACAACAAAATCATTCCTTTTAACGTCAGATTATTCGGTATTCTGTTTTTGTTGAACAATTTATTTGTAAGTGAGCCTACGCAACATATTGTTTACCGATATTGGGAAAAATTCAACTCTAATATTTGTCAAGAATCTCTTTTCAATTTTTTGAAAGAAAATCATCCGGCAGATGTTGACAATGCTTGGAACAATTATCTAGCAGCAGAGAAAACAATCTTAGAGACTCCTCTTCTGCATAAAACTAAGACTCTGACAACTCATAGATGATCATTTTTCGACGACAAATTGTTGAATCTGAATAGGGAAGAGAAAAAAATCAGAGCGTGCTTTTCGAAAGACGAAGAACCTTGACTTAAAATCCGTCTTTAAAATAAACACGAAAACTTATTTTTATAATTTCTTCAAAAACATTCCACTGATATCGAAAATACACTGAAGAATGAGTCTACTCGTCAGAAGTTTGCTTTATTGAAATGCTTTTTAGGCAATGAAGAACGTCAAATGCCAAGATATGAAAGCAAACAAGTGCCAGCCTCCGAACTCAACATCTTCTTCATAGCAAAAATTAGAAAAAACTGTTGGGGCAATTGATTCAATCAGGTCTCATGAAAACCGATGCATAAGATGGAGCAAAATGATTCATTTTAGGCAAAAATCCCTGATTGACTTGAGGAAATTAGTTTCTGAATCCTCTAGCATTTCGTTTCCGCTTGACACAATCCCGAAACGTTTTGTAAAAATTTTTCCTGATCTAACCATGCTATTGAACCTTATAAATTCGTCTTTAGAGCATGGAGTTTTTCCACAAGCTCTAAAAACAGCTCTTGACCACCCATACATCAAAAATTATAATCTCGATTGTCAAGACTTAGGGATTTGTCGTTCAATATCAAATCTAAGCTTTATCTCAAAATTATTAGAAGCAGCTGTGTTGCGCCAACTAAAAGATCACCTCGAAGATAGCAAAGTTTAATGCAAACTTCACTGTGCTTTTAGAAAATTCTTCTCAACTGAAAAAGTACTTTTGAAAGTAAGCAATGACATTTTGCAAAACTTAGCATTGAGAAAAAGCACGTTTTACATTGGCCTTGATTTATCGGCCGCATATGATGCAATTGAACATTATATTTTTCTGTCTGTTCCTGAAGATTGTCTAGGAAATGGGCATCGTGTTCTCAGCTTTATCAGGAACTACTTTAGTGGCAGATCGCAAAGTTTTAATCGGCGACAGTTTTTCTTCAATGCAATCAGTTGAGGCGGTGTTCTGCAAGGTTCTGTTTTAGGCCATCTTCTTTTTACTTGCTATCTAGTACCAATAGAACTTATATATCTGGAGCTTAACGTGAATTGTCATTTTTATGCTGATGGCAGGGTTGTTTATTTTGTCTGCAACAACAATGTGACTGTGACTCCAGAAGTTTTTGATTCATTAATCGGAACTCTGCAAAAATGGTTTAATATTGCAAAACTTCGACTATTACCAAGAAAATAAAATTGATGAATTTTGCGCGGAAGAGCTCGATGGTCCATGATATTCAACTCCCAATGGGTTCTAAATTTTCGAATAATCTGAAGTTTTTGGACAATGTTTTAGATGATAAACTCTCTCTTTCCAGGCAAGTTAGTTTAGTGTGTGCATGTTCTTACTACAACTTACGTAAAATCTATTCCATCAGAGAATCCATTCGGAAAGATTCATTTATTGTTCTAGTGAGAGTTTTAATTTGCAATAGGCTTGATTATTGTAATTTGCTTTTTTATGGTTCTCTTTCAAAAATTACAACGAATAATGAACTTTGCATGCATAGCAATTTTAAGACTATCACCTGGCACATCGAATTCGAATTGCATTAAGCAGTTGCATTGGTTACCTGTACGAAAATGTATTCTTTTTAAAATTTTTCTGACGGATCATCGTCTGGTTCACCAACCGCAGGGTTCCAGACTATCTTAACTCGCTGGTTTTTTGAAATGGCAAAGTGACAAGATCTCGATATTTTTACAATTTTCAAACTCTAAATTTGAAGACAGTTTTCGGAAAACAGATTTACAACACTTTTGGGTATGTAAATAGTGCTTAAACCAATAATAATGATAATAATAATAATATTAATAATACTAATAATAATAATAATAAAAATAATAATAATAAAAATTAATATTAATATCAACATTAATAATAATAGTAATAATAACAATAATAGAAATATTAATAATAATAAAATTAATAACAATAAAAATAATATTAACAATAATAAGAATAATAATAATCATATTAAATATAAAACAAAAATAATAATAATAATACTAATAATAATATTAATCAAAATAATAATAATAATAATAAAAATAATAAAAACTAATATTAATATTAACATTAATAAAATTAGTAATAATAATAATAATAGAAATAATAATAACAATAATAAAATTAATAACAATAAAAATAATATTAACAATAATAAGAATAATAATAATCATATTAAATATAAAACAAAAATAATAATAATAATACTAATAATAAAAATAATAATAAAAATAATAATAATAAAAATAATAATAATAATAATAATAATAATAATAATATTACAAATAATAATAAAAAAAATAATAAAATTAATAAAAATGATAATATTTAATAATAATAATAATAATAATAATAATAATAATAATAATAATAATAATAATAACAATAATAATAATATTAATAATAATGATAATAATAATAATTGTTATCCCGCGTGATTTCTGTTGGTTGGAGTATTCCCGTTGGAACGTCGAATGTTGTGCGTTCGA
>NC_134475.1:28582678-28587678 GCF_964194025.1 Convolutriloba macropyga
TATGGCTCGTTCTCCAATAGGAGTAAATTTCTTTTGGGACAAAGGTCACCAACCCGAAATAGAATGGGAAAAATGGCTAGCTACAGTAAAACTAGCAATCATGGTAAAAGAAAATATACAAGTCGACAAGCTACTACAACCAAGACCCGAAAATGAAGATCTTGATTACCCAACAAAGCCACACTACGAACCAGCACTACCTGATGAAACAACCGCCGAAAGAAGGCAAAGGGAACAAAGAAACGTCAAAAGACGTACCGATTGGCAAAACTCATGCAAAGACATAGAAGACAAGGGACCACAAGTAGATAACATACCATGGGAAGAAGCAGATAACAAAACAAAAAGCCACAAATACCTCTCACTAGGAACACAAGCAACAAACATTTTCCACCAAAGATTCCCTCACACAGACATTCAAAAATGCACCACGGACGCACTAGTAGAACAACTCAGAGAATCATTCATACAAACAAGGAACGAAACATTTGACAGATATCAAATCTTCCGATGCCGACAAAAAGAAGGCGAATCACTAGAAGTATTCCACTCACGAATCAAAAAACACGCATCAGTTTGCAACTGGGAACACATGGAGGAAAGCCTTGTCAAGAGCATATTCATACAAGGAATGAACAACCAGCAAATCCAATTGGATTTATTATCAGAGGCACGAACACCATCAGAGACACTACAATATGCACTAGCACGAGAAAGAGGACAAGAAAGCCAACAGAAAATGAGAAACACTTAAACAAATACACTACAATCAAACCCATGGTTCGAAAAAATTCAGTACATAAAACGACAAAACAGGGTTCCCATACTCCCAACCCCACAATCAGGACAAATCCAAGACTGCCGACGCTGTGGCAACAAATTTCTCCCTGGCCACTTATACGTTTGCCCCGCAAAAAACGAAATCTGCAGAATATGCAAGAAAATAGGGCACTTCGCAAAACAGTGCAAGTCAGAGATGCCACCACGTCCACAATACAACCCACAACAACGCAGACAACAAAACTATCCCGGACAACAAGCATATTCGGGCTACCAACAACAACAAAAGAATAACCAACTGGTTCAAAGAAAAACATCACAGAAAATGAGGAACATAAATGAGGAAGAACAGGAGGACATACACAATTCAACTGAAGAAACAATCGACCCAGAATCAACTTGCTACATACGGGAAATGATGGAAGACTGGCAAAACACAACGAACTTCATCCATTCAGTTAAATTTACAAATGAAAAAGTCAGCGACATCAACAAGACTAGAAGAGGGGAATTTTGGCTGAAAACGTACACCAACAAAAAACAAACCTATTGGTTAGCCGATACAGGAAGCCCCAGGAGTTTCATGAACATCCAGACGGCAAAAAACCTACTAGTAAATAACAAGACAAAGATCCAACATCCGGACAAATCCCTGGGCGAATTTAGATGTTTCAACAACAACAAGATAAATATACTCGGCACAATCCACGTGGACATATCGTCAGGAACATCAACTGCAAAAAACTGCACAATCCTATTGGTAGACACCAATACAATAAATATTATGGGAAGAGATATCATGAACAAACTAGGCCTCCGACTCACAATGGGAACACAACATAAAGAAGGTGAGAGAAATTTACTCAACATAACAAACACCCATTTAAGACTATCCAAATGGATATTTCAAAAGTACCCACACCTATGCACAAGACTAGGTAGATCACAAAATCATGTAGCAAAATCAACATTCAAAAGCGAAATCAACCCAACACAACACAAAGGTAGACGAATCCCACTACACCTAGTAGAAAAAGTAGAAAATGAACTTAAAAAATTAATCGAAGACAAACAAATTAAAAAACTAACATCATGTTCCGACGAATATTTCATAAGCCCAGTAGTAATAACTGTCAAAGCAGATCATTCCATCAAAATCGCATTAGACTCAAAAATACTCAACGACGCAATACACAAAAACAAATATCAAATGCAAAGCATAGACCACCTAATGGATAAAATAGCTATGAAAATTTCTGAACTCAAAACAACAGATGGGACGCTATACTTTAGCAAAATAGATCTCAAATATGCTTACAGCCAACTCCCCCTACACCCCGAAACACAAAAACACTGCAATTTCAATATACTAGGCGGCAACGCTACGGGCACTTACAGATTCCTAAATGGCTTCTACGGCCTGACAGACCTACCAGCAACATTCCAAAAAATGATGGATACGACACTAGACGGACTAGACTCAACAAATGCATTCTTTGATGACATAATAATAATAACAAAAGGAACATTAGAAAATCATGAAAACGAAATAGACAAAGCACTAAAAAGACTAGACCAAGAAAATCTTGCAATAAGCCTTCACAAATGCGAATTTGGCCTAACAGAGATTACCTGGCTAGGATACAAAATAAATTCGGAAGGCATTACCCCAACTAAACGAAAAACAGACGCAATCATCCAACTGGAGAACCCAAAAACGCTGAAACAACTAAGATCATTTATGGGCAGCATACACCACTTGGTAAAATTCATACCAAACCTAGCAGCATTAAGCGCACCGCTAAGACCACTATTAACAAAACCAACAAATAAAACACCAAAAAAATTAGAATGGGAAGAAATACACACCAGTGCATTTAACAAAATAAAACAAGCAATCAAAACAATCGTCGAACAAAAACATTTCGACATTAATTGCCAAACACGAGTAAAATGTGATGCCAGCAAAGAAGGTTTAGGAGCGTGCCTCGAACAAAAACAAAACAACATATGGCAACCAATAGCATACGCCAGCAGGTTCCTTAACAAAAATGAACAAAGATATAGCATAAACGAACTAGAACTACTGGCCGTAGTTTGGTCACTCGAACACTTTAAGTACTATCTATACGGATCACATTTCACTCTCCAAACAGACCACCAAGCTCTACTCTCCGCCCTGAAAAACAATAGAGGCAACAAAACATACCAGAGTAGATTAACTAGATGGGTGGACCGATTACTACCATTCCAGTTTAAAGTCGAACACATCGCGGGGAAAAACATGGGATTTGCGGACTATTTAAGCCGCCATCCAATAATACAACCAACTGGTGAAAACTTCGACGAAAATCATGTAAAAAACACCATAGAAGCAATACATTATGTACTACAGACAGCGCAAAGAAAATTAACCAATCAGATCGCTAGAAAACAGAATGAACTAAATGACGTCACAAACCAGTCCAATCCAAGCAAACAGAAACAGAACGCTTTTCGCCATTTACACGCTATAAATCAGTTGCCTCCAAACACATTAAACAATTCAACTAATTCAAAATTGACTCGAAATTCTACAAATACAAATCGAATTAAAAGAAATTATTTATACAAATCTTCTATTCATCCTATTACAAATCCTTTATCAACATCTTTATTCAGTAGATCTTACAACTTAATTAACCTTTTATTTAGCAACAAAATACACGTTACAACAAGGAACAAACCACAAGTAGAAACATTCTAAGTCCCAATCAAAAAACGATACCGAGCACCAAACACAACGAAAACACAAATGATGACAAACCCACTGGAAACAAATACAATTGCCACACAGACAGACGAAACATCTAACATTGGGCAAGGACGCCAACCATTAGAAGAAAAAGAGGAATTCAACCCAATCCCAGAACTAGACTACCAAAACACTCCCAGCTACCTAAAACAACTACATCGAGTATTCGGGGAAAATTTCATCGCCGAAGCTACACGAAACGACCCACATAGCAAGAATTTACTACAAATCATAGAAGATAAAAACTTGGACTCACTCAAACACTTCAGCAGATACTGGCACTCCCTAAAACGAGATCTGAGCACGACACCAGCTGGCTGCATACTCTATGACGGGAAAATATTTATACCTACACAACTACGTAAACTAATCATGAACTCTATTCACCGCAATCACCCAGGCCAATCAGGAATGATGCACCTATCAAACAAGATATGGTTCCCAAGAATCCATAGAGAGATAGTAACTCTCACACAGAATTGCCAACCGTGCATCAAAATAGGTAAGAATTTAAAACCAATAATCCCAAAATCAAAATTAGCACAACTACCACCACTACACGAACCAAACGAAGAAATCCAAATGGATTTTGCTGGCCCCATACTAGACGAACAAAATAATGATTCATATATATTAGCTTCGGTAGATAGATTCTCAAGATACCCACACGCAATAGTATACCACAACTGCGACACTGACACAACAATAAAATATTTAGAAAAATACATAAAATTCCACGGAATACCTAGAAATATAAGATGCGACCAAACCCAAGCATTCAAATCTAGGCAATTCAAAATTTTCTGTAACAATCACAATATTAAACTAATACTAGCTCCAGCTGGAGACCACAGAGCTAACGGAATGATAGAACGTCTAATACAAACAATAAAACGCCGTCTCTCAGTCCTAAATAACGACCCCAAATGGTCAAAAATCACACTTGCAGATAAAATCACAGAAATAATCCAAGAAATAAAACTCATACCTA
Source organism: Convolutriloba macropyga (assembly GCF_964194025.1). Classification (NCBI taxonomy): domain Eukaryota; kingdom Metazoa; phylum Xenacoelomorpha; order Acoela; family Convolutidae; genus Convolutriloba; species Convolutriloba macropyga. Next base: position 28,587,244 of record NC_134475.1, read on the forward strand.
ACACAACTACAAAAATCACACCATTCACAGCTCACTTCGGCAGAAAACCTAACACACCGATATCAAACATTACATCCAGGACATCACCAAAAAACCTATCATACAATGAAATAACAAAATTCCATTTAGATAAACGAAGAGGACTAAAACAACCGATGCTGAAGGCCGACACAATCTGGAATCTCGAGTCAGATTCTGAACCCCAATTGGACATACAATTCCAACCAACAATCGAGGGAGATGACTCCTCGGATCAATCTACGCTGCAGAATATTAAGAAAAAAGCCATCAAACGTAAGAATACTTCTCCAATTAAGATAACACCTGACAAACTAATGATAACATTCGGTGATAAAACAACATCAATAACTAACACACGAAAACAAATAGCACGAAAAACAATAGCACGCAAAGCACCTGAACCACGCGGCACAC
>NC_134475.1:28592678-28595178 GCF_964194025.1 Convolutriloba macropyga
ATAAGTTTTTTGTCGATGGTTTTGTTAGCATATTTGATAGTGCTGTATTTGGTTTTCTGCCGAAATGCGCTTCAAATGGACTTTTTTTTGTAGTTCTATTAGGTATAAATCTGATGTTCTCTATAATATTTGCTAGACGTGAACTTAAAGTTTCTGAGCTCCAGTTGGGGTCAATATCAAGTACGGCTAAGCGTCTTTTGATCGTTTGGATTAGGCGTTCGACCATTCCTGTACCTCCATGGTCTCGGGCTGGAGCGAGTATCAGTTTTATGTTTTTGTTTTTACAGAATTTGTCAAACTCTTTAGCCTTAAAGGCTTGTGCCTGATCACATCTTATAGATCTAGGATTTCCGTGTAGTTTGCAATATTTTTCTAAGTAGTCAATCGCTGTTTCCGTATCGCAGTTGTGGAATGTCTCCGCGTGAGGGAAACGGGATAGTCTGTCTACTGTTACTAGGATGTAATTGTTTTGCGTACTATTTTTGTATGGAATTGGTCCTGCGAAATCGATTTGGATTTCTTCGTTTGGCTCATTTAGTTTGGGTAGATCTCCCAATTGATTTTTAGGAAAGATAGGTTTTAAGTTTTTACCTTTGTCGATGCAGTATCGGCAGGCCTTGGCTTTTGCTACAATTTCGGAGTGGATATGTGGCCACTATACAATTTTGGCTAATGCTAACATTCCAACTTGCCCTGGATGTTTATGATGGATTGTGTCCAGAACCAATTGTTTAAGTTTTTGGGGAATTACTAGTCGATTATCATATAATAAGCAATTTGTGTCAGTAACCGAAATGTCTCGTCTAATGCGGAAGTATAGCGGGTTTATTTTCTTGAGGGCGTCCCAGTTTTGTGTTTTCACTAGATCGATAATTCGTTTGAGCTCTCGTTGTGAGGCTTCTGCCAGGATTTCTTCGTTGAAAGTTTTATTAAAGTTTTCTCTATATTCGGGGGTTGGAAGGTCGTTAAACGCGTCAAATAAGTTTTTATGTTTGGAATGGTCTAGAGGGTCAAGGTTTTTGCCTTTATTAGAGTTAAATTCCGTTTTGGTGCTACAACTAGTAAATGTTTTGGAATTGCTTGGTTGCTCCATTTGGGGATTTTTGATTTTGTTTGGGGCTCGAAATCTACGTTTAATAGGGATGTTGAAAGTATCTTTGTTGGGGTTTTGTCTTGTAATTATGCCGACAAGTTTTTTGTTAAGAAATTTGAAATTCGAATTTGGAGTTAAAGAATGAGAGTTAATTTGTGACTGATTTGTATGCGTGTTAAGGCAAAAAGCGTTGTTTGTTTTGTTGCTTGTGTGTTTTGGATTAATTACGTCATTTTTGTCTAGTTTTGTGTCTGTGTTTTGATTGGTTGAATTAATTGCTCCCTTTGGAGAGAATGAGTTGCTCGCTCCATTTGGAGACAGCGAGTTTCTTGTTACGAAAAGTTTGAATTCTTCAATTGTGTTGACTACGAAATTTTTGTCATCGTCGGTAGGTGGAATTGCTTCTCCTGTAGGATTTCTACATAAGTAGTCAGCGAACCCCATGTTTTTTCCGGGAACGTGTTCGACTGCGAAATGAAATGGTAGTAAGCGATCTACTCATTGTGTTAATCTACTTTGATACGTTTTGTTTCCTCTATTTTCTTTAAGTGCTGAAAGTAATGCTTGGTGATCCGTTTGGAGTATGAATTCCGTATCATAAAGATAGTATTTAAAGTGTTCTAGCGACCACACTACCGCTAGTAATTCTAATTCGTTTGTGCTATGTCTTGATTCGAGGTTATTTAGAAATCGACTTGCGAATGCGATTGGTTTCCATATGTGTCCGAACTTTTGTTCAAGGCAAGCACCTAGTCCTTTTTTGCTAGCGTCGCATCTCAGTCTCGTTTGTTTCGATGTATCGAAACGTTTGTTTTCTGTTATTTGTTTTATTTGAGCTTTGATGTCATTGAATGCGATTGTGTGATTGTCTTTCCAATCAAGTTTCTTTTGTGATTTTGTGTTTGCTTTTGATAACAAAGGCCTTAATGGTTCGGAGACTCTTGCCAAGTTCGGTATGAACTTTGTCAGGTGGTGGATAAACTCCATAAAGGATCTTAATTGTTTCAGTGTTTTTGGGTTGTCCAGATTTATGATTGCGTCGCATTTTTGTTTTGTTGGTGTGACTCCATTTGGAGTGACTACAAAACCTAGCCATGTTATTTGCTCTTTCGCAAATTCGCATTTTCGGAGATTGATTGCAAAATTTTCGTTGTTCAGTCTTTTCATTATTTTGTCTAGTTCTTTTTCATGATCTTCTAATGTTCCTTTTGTGACTATGAGGATATCATCTAAGTATGCGAATTTTGTTTTTATGTCATGTAATGTTTTGTCTATAGTTTTTTGAAAAGTGGCTGGCATATCGGTTAGGCCAGAAAATTCGTTAATAAATCTATATGTGCCTGTGGCTTTTCCACCTATTATGTTGAAATTACAGTGTTTTTTAATCTTTTCGTCTAATGGGATTTG
>NC_134475.1:28600178-28605178 GCF_964194025.1 Convolutriloba macropyga
TTGTTCTTTTGAAGTGTTCTTTGCCGGATGAACTTCCTTGGCTGGTTGATTCGCTTTCTTTGCTGCTTTTGCTTCTTCTAAACAGAAGTTACGATTTTTCTCTTGATTACGCTTATGCTCTCCTACAGTTTTGCATGCAACCATGTGAATTAAACGTGGCTTCGTTTCTGGAGGATTAGGTTGTAGAGGTGGGTGTGGTATAGATTCCGTAGCTAAAGCTAAGTCATTCTTTTTTATGACTGTATTTCTCCGTTTAGGAGTATTTATGGTTACTGTAAGTGATGAGTACCCGTTTATTGTACCATCTGGTAGTATATTCCATTGAGATGCTAGTGTGGGTCTCGGATCTTTAGCTTTTCTCATGATTGTTTTTCGAGCTATATTTTTCTTATTATATACAATCTTAGTTGTGTGGTCTCCAGTGGAGAAATGGAGTTCAGAAGGTCTGAGCTTACGCGTGGGAGTATTGATTAACTGCACGTTTTCCGAATCGTCGGAGTCTATCTCCGGTGGAGTAGTAGGGTTAGTTGCTGAGGTCTTGTATTGGATATCCAACTCGTCTTCGGAGTTCCCATCTCGCCTCCACAGTTCTTCATTAGTTAGGGCGTCATTTCGAAGGAGAATTTTGTTTAAACAACAATGTTTGAGTTTTTTGTACAAAAAAATATCGAGTGATAGCTTGGTTAAAATATTGGAGAGTTCTTTGTTAGGTTTACGTCCAAAGTGTGCTTCAAATGGTGTTGTTCTAGTTGTTTTGTTAGGTATTAGACGTATTTTTTTGTTTTCGATGATGCTAGCAAGCCTAGTGCTTAATGTTTCATTACTCCAATTGGGGTCTATGTCTAGAACGGCTAGCCGTTGTTTTATAGTCTGAATTAGTCGTTCAACCATAGCCGTTCCTCTGTGGTCTCCAGCTGGAGCAAGAACTAGTATTATATTTTTGTTTTTTCAAAAAATTTCAAATTCTTTTGCTTTAAAAGCTTGGGCTTGGTCGCATCTTATTGATCTAGGTATACCCTGTTGTTTTCAGTAGCGTTCGAGGTAGTCTGGTGCTTTTTCGGTGTCGCAGTTATGAAATGTTTCAGCATGTGGGTATTTTGATATGCGGTCAACCGTGACTAGAATGTAGTTATTCTGTGTAATTTCCTTAAGTGGTATAAGACCAGCAAAGTCCATTTGGATTTCTTGGTTCGGTTCCGTGAGCGGCGGTAATGACCCTAATTGTGATTCATGTATTAGGGATTTTAAATGTATACCTTTGTCTGTGCATGATCTGCATGCTTGGGCTTTTGCCACTATCTCCAAGTGGATGTGGGGCCACCATACCAGCTTTGCTAACGCCAGCATTTCCACTTGGCCTGGGTGCTTGTGATGGATAGCGTCAAGTACTAGGTGTTTCAATTTGTTGGAGATAATCATGCGGTTTTCGTAAATCAAACAATTTGTGGGGGTGACGGCTAAATCGCGGCTGATTTTGTAGTATAAAGGCTTCACTTTTTTGAGGTCTTCCCAGTTTTGGGCTATAACTAAGTCGATAATTGGTTTCAGTTCTTCGCTCGAGGCCTCTGCAATGAACTCATCGTTAAATACTTCGTTTAAATTTTCTCGGTAAAGTAGGGTTGGAGTATCACTGTAACTGGGGAAAAAGTCTTCATACTTAGACTCCTCGATAGCATCTAGGCCTTTGCCTTTGTTTGATATGTAATCAGTTTGTGTACTCGAATTGGTTAAAGTTTTGGTTGATGGAATGGAATGCTCTATTTGGAGTTTTTTGTTTGAGGCGCGGAAGCGTTTTTTGATTGGTATTTGGAATGTTTCTTTTGATGGATTTTTTCGCGTTGTAATGGCGGTTAGTTTACTGTTGAGTGAGTTTAAATTTGAATTAGCGAAAGCTGGGGAATTAGAACTAAGACAAAGCGATTGATTTCTATCTTGTTTAAGGCAAAAAGCGTTCTTTCATTCGCTGTGTTTTTGGAGTGGATTAATGACGTCATTACAATTGACTTGTTTCTTGTCTGCTTTAGATACACTGGCTCCATTTGGAGCGAGGCTGTTTTTGATTAGAGCGAACGTTGTTTCGTTGATAGTATTGATAACAAAATTTTTGTGTTCTTCTGTTGGAGGGGGGGGGGGGCTTTCCTGTTGGATTACTACTGAGATAATCAGCAAAGCCAATATTTTTTCTCGGTACACGTTCGATTGCAAATTGGAATGGTAAAAGGCGGTCAACCCACCGTGTTAGGCAACGTTGATATGTTTAATTGCCCCTGTTTTCTTTTAGGGCAGACAGTAGTGCTTGATAATCCGTTTGGAGATTGAACTGTGAACAGTATAGGTAGTATTTAAAGTGTTCTAGTGACCAAACAACTGCCATTAGTTCTAGTTCGTTTGTACTATACCGTTGTTCTAAATTATTCAGGAATCTGCTAGCGTATGCTACTGGTTCCAAGTTGTTACCGTGTTTTTGTTTTAGGCATGCACCCATTATTTTTTTGCTGGCGTCGCATCTGACTCTTGATTGTTTTTCAGTATCGAAATGTTTGTTTTCGGTTATGTTTTGGATTTGTAATTTTATTTCATTGAATGCTTTTGTGTGTTTTTCATTCCAGTTATGTTTGTTTTGTGCCTTTGGGTTGGCTTTTGATAACAACGGTCTAAGTGGTTCTGAGATTTCCGCCAAATTTGGAAGAAATTTTTAAAAATGGTGGATGCATCCCATGAATGAGCGTAATTGTTTAAGTATTTTTGGTGGTTCTAAGGATATAATGGCATCAAATTTTGATTTTGTTGGGGTTACGCCGTTTGGAGTCACTTTGAAACCTAACCATGTTGTTTCTTTTTATGCAAATTCGCATTTTTGTGGGTTTATTGCTAGTTTTTCTTCATTTATTTTCTCATTATTTTGTCTAATTCCTTTTTGTGGTCTTGTAAACTTCCTTTCGTTATCACTAGAGTGTCGTCTAGATATGCAAATTTTGTATTTATGTTTTGGAGTGTTTAGTCTACTGTTTTTTGAAATGTGGCTGGCATATCCGTTAAGCCGTAGAATCCGTTTATAAAGCGGTACTTGCCTGTTGCGCGTCCTCCTAATATATTGAAATTGCAGTGCTTTTGTATGTTTTCATCCAGTGGAATTTTGCTGTATGCGTATTTGAGATCTACTTTTGAGAACCAATATTGATCTGGTAAGTTTTTTCCATCGGAGATGTAGAGGGGTACCGAATCTATTAAGTGATCGACATTTTGCATTTGGTACTTGTTCTTGTGTAATGCGTCATTTAGTTTTTTCGAGTCGAGAGCTATTTTGACACTTTTGTCTTTTTTGACTGTTATTACTACTGGGCTTATGAAAAGGTCGTCCAGACAATTCTCTAATTTGTTTATTTGATCTTCGTCTATTAGTTTGTTAAGCTCGTTTTCGACTTTTTCTAAAAGGTTTAATGGTACCCTCCGGCCTTTGTGTTATGAAGGGGTATAATTTTCTTTGAATATTGATTGGGCTATGTGATTTTTTGAACGGCATAATCTTGTACAAAGGTGTTGATATTTTTGAAGTATCCACTTAATGACGTTTTTCTCCGTTTGGATGTTGAAATCTTGTAAAGTTTGCTCACTCTTTGGTTTGTTTGCGTTGAATGTGGTCCCTATTTTTGCCAATAAGTCTCGACCCATGATGTTGTTTGTCTTGTTGTCAACGATCAGTACTTTGCATTGTTTTGCCACCCATGATCCTGACATTATGTCCAAAAGGAGTACGCCTTGAATCTGGATGTTGTTGTTGTTGAAGCATCTGTACTATGTGTTTTCTTTGTACGGATGGATCGCCGCGTTGGGGGTTTTCTTCGTCAGTTCCATTGCTTTGTCGATGCTTATGAAAGATCTTGGTGAACTGGTGTTGGCGAGCCATTGGAGTTTTTCTTGGTCTGTTACAGTTTCTACCCAGAAGTCTCCATCGGAGTTTCTGTTAACGCTGTCGTTGGGTTCATTGTTGAATATTGTTGGGCGTATCAGGTTGATATTGGCCCAATCTTCATGAAGCTCTTTTATGTATAGTGCTGCTTCAGCATCTACACTTTCTTCTGTAGAGTCTTTTTGAGATATTTCTGTTTTTACGTGTCTTACCCGTCTTGCTTGTGATTGCGTATATTGGCCTGGTGTTGTAAGTTGTTGCCTTCTGGGGGTTTTTCGTTCTGGCATCTTTGCTGTGCATAACGATGTATAATGGCCTATTTTCTTGCAGTTGCTGCATAGTTGGTTTTTAGCTGGGCAAAACTGGAGATGTGCTAGGCTGAATGGGTTACCACATTTTCTGCATGTGGTTGCTTTTTGTGGTTTTTGTGATGATGAAGTGCTCTGTTGTTTGCTGGGGCGCACGTAAGTAACTGTGTTCTAGTTGGAGTGTGCTCTGCGAATTTCTTGTTGATTCGCTTGCCCTCTCTCTCTCTCTCTCTCTCTCTCTCTCTTGATGGCATAGTTGAGCACCTGTTGTGGCGTTCTGAATTCCGGAAGTAGTTCCATTTGTATTTTGGAAGCATGCATGTTCGAAATGAACAGGTCTTTTACTAGATCTTCTTCTATTTGCTCTAATTTAGCATGGGATCCGAATTCTCGGAGTCTGCTGTAAAACGTTTCCAGTGATTCGTTGCTTTGTTGCATCGCGCGGAAAAACTAGAAGCAATCTAATGTTAGGTTCCTTGGTCGAGTGAACTTAAGTGAAAGCTCGTGCATTAGTTCGTTTGTGGTGCAGCGTTTGATTCTAGTATGGGGATTTCTTTGATGATAGGTGCGCGACCCTTCTGTTCCCGGCGAGAGGTAGATGAAGGTTTTGACCTTTAGGTCTGCTTCATCCCACGGGATTCGATCTATCATTGGTCCTCTGAATTCGATTTGCTTACACTTGTTCTCCCAATCTATTTTTCTCTTTTCTTTCCTTTGTTCCCTTTGTCGTTCCTCGTCTTGGGTTTCACCTTGAAAGGCATCCTCGTATGTTGAAAGGGTTG
>NC_134475.1:28614701-28617201 GCF_964194025.1 Convolutriloba macropyga
AATTGCATTAATTGTTTTAACTATAGCATCTATTTGTGCTATTACAAAGTCTTCGTCGTACATGCTAATTGGTTTTGCGGCGCCGTGGGGGTTTCTAGATATGTAATCTGTGAGGCCCATCTTTGAGCCTGGTATATGTTCTATATTAAAGTGGAATGGGATTAGCCGATCGCACCAGCGGGTTAATCTGCTTTGGTGTGCCTTTGTTGAATTATCTTTAAGTATGGATAGAAGTGCCCGATGGTCTGTTTATACAGTGAAATATTGACCATATAAATAATGCTTGAAATGTTCCAGTGACCAAACTATGCCTAGGAGTTCGAGCTCGTTAATGCTGTATTTTTCTTCAGCTTTGTTTAGAAAACGCGATGCATATGCTATTGTTTCCCAACCGTTGTTCGATTCCTGCTCGAGCACTGCTCCGAGCCCGGATCGTGATGCGTCTGTACGTACCCGTGTTTTTCTTGACTGATCAAAATGTGTGTTTTCGGTTAGGTTTTTTATGTGTTCTTTTATTTTTTTTGAATGCTGTTTGATGTTTTGTGGTCCATACGTATTTGTTATCTTTTTTCAGTAATTCTCGGAATATTCTGCATTGTGTTGCTAAATTCGGAACGAATTTTGTTAGGTGGTGTACACTACCCAGGAAAGATTTTAGTTGTTTACATGTGTTGGGTGCTTTTAGGCTTTGTATGGCTTCGGTTTTGGTCACTAATGGTTTTGTACCGTGTTGATTGATTTCAAATCCTAGCCATTCTATTTTCTTTTTTGCAAAGTGACATTTTTCTAAGTTTATGCTTAGATTTTCCTTGTCGAGTCTATCCAGACATTCGAATACTTGTTGTTTATGGTTTTTTATTCCTCCGCCCGTGACAATTATTATGTCGTCCAGGAAACTGTATGTGTTTTTGAGGCCACTTAATGTGGTATCTATTGCTTTTTGGAACTCTGCGGGCATATCTGTTAGGCCATAAAAACCTGTAATGAATCTATATGTTCCTGTAGCTTGACCGCCTATGATATTAAAATTGCAATGCTTTGCGGTTGCCTCGTCGAGTGGTAATTGGCTGTATGCGTAACGTAGGTCTATGGTGGAAAAAAGTACTTCGCTTTCGTGCGACGATTCCGAGATTGATTGTGCGATGTTATCCATCAGGCAATCTATATTTTGCATCTGATATTTGTTTTTATGAATCGCTTTGTTTATGACTATGGAGTCCATGGCAAGTTTTGTTGTTTTGTCTCGTTTGACTGTTATCACTATGGGTGAAATAAAGTTTTTGTCGCTGCATTTGTCCAGTTTGATTATATTACCGTTTTTTTCTAATTTTTTGAGTTCTTCCTCTACCTGAGATTGTAGATGGATTGGTATTCTCCGCCCTCTTTGGTGAACGGGTGTGAAGTTTGTTTTGAATTTTGACTTAACTGTATGGGTTTTTGATCGTCCTATTCTTCTTATTAGGTTTGGAAATTTTTTAGATATTTCTGTTTTTAGGTTTTGTCCTTCAACGTTTTGTATCAGTGCAATTTGCTTACCTTCCGATTTTGGGGAGGGTTGTTGGTTGACTTGTATTCCGAGCCCCTGAAATAAGTCTCTTCCAATAATTGCTCTGTGGTTGTTGGGTACCACTATGAGGTCAGCTCTTCCAGCATTCCATCCATTACATTCTATGTCACAGTATAGTGTACCGACGTTTCGGATAGGTGTAATCGTAAAGCTGCGCAAGTTTGTTGGATTCGTCTTACGACTCCACCAGCTGTTTTTATCTCTGTCTTCTATTTCGTGTGCCATTCTTTCCGTTACTAGGCTGTTAGAGCTACCTGAATCCACCATTACCCAGTATTTGGTGTTTCCAAACTCGATGTGAAGTTTTGTCGGTGTGGGTGATGTTTCTGTGGGGGAAATCAGGTTGACCATGTAATTGTCTTCCGAATCCTCTCTGGTACTGCCTATTTCGATGTTTAGTGAGACCATGTTTATTTGTTCCTCGTTTTGTGTTTCGTCTTGTTCTAATATTTCGTTGACGTTGCGATTGTTTGTGTATCTGTTCATGTTGGATCTGCAGACTTTCGCTAAGTGATTGGGTTTGTTGCATCTTCTACACGTCTGTCCAATGGCTTGACACTTACCTCGATGTTCTTGTGTCCATGGTTGTCCGCAGTTACGGCAATTATGTTGTTGGAATTGTTGTCTGTTTGACTGGTGTGAATTGCCTCTGGGCGGTTGGTAATTGCCTCGGGGCTGGCTAAAATTGCCTCGATAGTTTCCCCGGTATCTCGAACTGGAGATGGCTAGGACTGGCTCCGATCGTCCTACTATTGTTACCATTGAGGGGTCTGTAGTGTTTTTAGCTTGTATTGCTAACTGGCTTCGGGCGCCTAATTCAATGCTAATGGCTAATTCGAGTGCCTTTTCTGGCTCTAACGTTACCTTTAAAAGTTCTTTCTGAATCTCCGGGTCAATCATGTTGGCTGTAAAGATGTCTCGTAGTAAGTCGTC
>NC_134475.1:28624701-28767643 GCF_964194025.1 Convolutriloba macropyga
AAGTGGGATAACATTCGAAAACGACTCAGAGGGAAGGTCATCTCAAAACCAAGATACAATCTACATCCAAACGCTAAAGATAAGTACAAGATAGTACAAAATCGATTGCGATACGTTGAAAATAACACCAAAATTATATTGCGGCACAATATTGTGAATAATACGGTAACAAGCCCGAAAAGCGATGATAGAACACCCCTCAACGGTGATCAAATAAAAGTTGAAATCGAACGTCTACAACCAAAGGTTGATATAGTTGGAATTGTTTATTGTGTCAGAGAAGGCGCTCCTGACGTTTACAACAAATTGAAAGAAACTTAGATACCGTTGTTGCATATAGTAAAAAATCTCTTATCTCGGCGAAAGCAAGAAATAAGAAAATGTTGAAAAAGTACAGTAAGCTTCACTTGGATCCATATCTCGAATTGAAAACGCTCTTCTCAATCGTACGAAACAACGGCGATTTGAAGCGAATCTGCAAAAAGAAAAATAGCAAATCCCAAAAACAACGAAAGAAAATCTCCGCCAACAAATAATCAACTTTGAGGTTAGTTTAAGTTCTGTGAAGTTCCTAGGGATTAAGTTCCTTGGTCCGGATCATAACTTTTAACCTAAAGTCCAGTCGTTAAGATTATTTTTTGAGAAATTCGTAGCGATTAAGTTCCTTGGTTTTGCTCAGAAAATAATGTAACACGAAATGGCGAAAACTTGTTAAACTTGCAAGAAGCCGTTAACGCGAACGAAAAGATTTATATTTACTGGCAGACGAATCCTTTTGAGTCTCACAGATGCGTTACTTGACAAAACTCGAGAGACAAAAAATGGTCTTGAAAATCTTTTTTTAATGCAAAATCACAATATTTTGCAAAATTTTAAAAAAGCAGTTTTATTTGATTTATTTACTAACAAGGCTAGAATATTAAAAATTGCAGCATCGAATCAAGCTAAAGCTAGCCGCACTTAATTGTGGTTAGCTACTGAGGAAGCCAACTACTTGTCCGTTGTTTGAGAGCAATTCGACTGACTTTAGTCAGTTATGTTCATTTTATTGATAGTTAAAGAATACAAAATTTGGTAGGAAGAAGTAGTGCTGGCAGGGCCCTCGAGGGGGGAGGGTGGGGGGAGGGCTTGCATAAACGCAAACAATTCCTCGGGTTTGCAGAAACGGAAAAATTTTCCTTTTATGAATTGACAAAGGTATTGTAGAGTCACGTAACCACTACGGATGAAGGTAGAGTTGCTCATTTTCTTATTCTGATCTCAATGCCTCTCAAATTAAAATTCACATAAATTATTAAAAAGTTTCAGATATAATTGAATGTCAGGGTAGCCGTGGTTGCCCTTTTGTAATGTTGATTGTTGGAGCTAGTTCAATACATCATTCTCTGGAGAAGTGGGATAACATTCGAAAACGACTCAGAAGGAAGGTCATCTCGAAACCAGGATACAATCTACATCCAAACGCTAAAGCTAAGTACAAGATAGTACAAAATCGTTGAAAATAACACCAAAATAATATTGTGGCACAATATTATCAATAATACGGTAACAAGCCCGAAAAGCGATAATAGAACACCCCTCAACGGTGATCAATTAAAAGTTGAAATCGAACGTCTACAACGAAAGGTTGATATAGTTGGAATTGTTCATTGTGTCAGAGAAGGCGCTCCTGACGTCTTCAACAAACTGAAAGAAACAGATGCCGTTGTTGCATATAGTCAAGAATGTCTTATCTCGCCGAAAGCATAAAAAAAGAAAGTGTTGAAAAAGTACAGTAAGCTTCACTTGGATCCATTTCTCGAATTGAAAACGTCTTTCTCAATCGTACGAAACAACGGTGATTCAAAGCGAATTTGCAAAAAAAATAGCAAACCGCAAAAACAACGAAAGAAAAACTCCGCCAACAAATAATCAACTTTGAGGTTAGTTTAAGTTCTGTGAAGTTCCTAGGGATTAAGTTCCTTGGTCCGGATCAGAACTTTTAACCTAAAGTCCCGGTCGTTAAGATTATTTTTTGAGAAATTCGTAGCTATTAAGTTCCCTGGTTTTGCTCAGAAAATAATACAACACGAAATGGCGAAAAATTGTTAAACTTGCAAGAAGGCCGTTAACGCGAACGAAAAGAGTTATCTTTGTGTGGCATGTAATTGTAACATGCATCTGACTCCTGAATGTACAGCTCTTTCTCCAGTTGCAATTACTGGCATTAAAGAGCTTGGTATGAATGCCATGCTATTCTGCAATAATTGTGTTGAACAAAATGAAAGGGATATCTTAATTTGTTGTCAAACCCTGGCAAAAATTGCTGAAAAAATCGATAGCATGGATGTTGGAGTAAAACTGAGGAATATGGAAAGGCGATTAACGGACTTAGTGGATGAGAAAATTGGGAATGCTACGAAAATGACGTGTGACAAAGTTGGAAAAACATATGCTGCTGTCGTTGCTGTTGAAACTACTTCAAGAAAACCTAAAGGAGTTAAAACTGATGAAGACTCAAAAAGTCACAATATCAATAAATGTATAAGAATACAAGGGATACCTGAGGACCCTAATGAAACGAAAGGGGAAAATTTTGTCCCAACAAACGATGAAGTTAACGATCTGCTCAATTCGATAGGTGCGATGCACATGTAACTGAAATACAAAGACTTGGAAAATTTTGAAATGATAGAAAAAAGCCAAGGGCGGTATTAGTATTCTTGGCAAATGAACACAAAACAAGAATCACTCTTGCAAAAAGTCGAGAATTCAGAAATAGTTTGGTCGAAAGAAACATATACATGCTGCCAGCGTTGTCGAGGGATGACGCACTGAAAGAAAATCAAATGTTATAAAACCTAAGGGAGCTGCTTGACGGAGGTGTACCTAAGGAGAAATTGAAAATTCGAAATCTTGAACTTTACAATGATGGGGTCAAACTGCAGTTGGATGTACAGAATGCCTACTGACTAGGAGGCTTTCTCCATATCCTCCAACTAAATACAAGAAGCTTAGTAAATATCGAAAGAAGATCAAATTTCTAAAATGCAGTTATTAACTCAGATTATAATGTTCTTTGTCTATGCGAAACGTGGTTGAACGATAACATTCATGACTCCGAACTCTTTCTTAACGATTAAAATATCTATAGAAGTGATCGGGTCACGATTGGAGATAGAAATACAAATGGAGGTACCCTCATTGCTGTGAAAAATACTCTGATATCGGAAAAAATAAATTCCACTCTACCCAACTCATGTGTAGCGTGTAAAATTACTCTGAATGACACTCAAGTATTTCTATATGCGTTATACAATCCACCCATATCAAGCTCATGTCGATGCACGATAGAGGGCTTCCAACTGCTCCTGAGAAACATTCCTAAAAACAAACCAATTGTCATCTGTGGAGACCTTTATTTTCCAGAAGCAAACTGGAAGACACTGTATAGTCCCGACGAGACTGAAGACAAAGTCATCGAAATGCTTGAAGAGTAATTGTTTCGGCAAATTATCGACTTCCCGACATGTGGAAACATCTTGGATACTGCCTTCTATCAAAGTTGTCATCTATCCGCTGAGTTAGACAAATCTTTTCCATCTATCTATAATCTAACTGACCATGAAGCTATTCGTCTATCCTTAGAAAACCCAGTTACTGAAACAAAAGCATTAATACAGAACTTTAGAATTTTTGGGAATGCTGACTATGACGCTATAAAAGAGCATCTTGTTGAAAAACCGTTCCGGTCAATTTGTTACACCAACATCAACAAAATGAGCGAAGAATTCACAAGGTATCTTGACGGAACTTTTCATTTGTATGTCCCGAAAAGAACAAGGCATAGACAATCACTGCCACCTTGGATTTCCTGTGGTACTTCAAATTTGTTTGTTAAGCTGAAGATACCGAAGCGTTTATTGGAGAATAAACCAACATCTTACAGAAAACAGTTGGTTCTAAAACTGGAAATCCAAGTCACTGTTTCAACTGAAGAAGACAGAGTTGTGTACCAAGAAAGTTTACTGGGATCGAGAAATACAGACAGACTTTTTAAACATCTGAAAAGCCTAAACAAATCTGCCTGCCTGCCCAAAGTTTTGATGAATGATACCAAGCAAAGTTCACTTCGATGCGAACTAGTAAATATGTTAAATCATTTTTTTCACTCCGTGTTCTCCTCAAAAACTAATTTCAGTTTGAAAGATTTCAAAGTAAAGAAACCCTCTTTTACAAATTTTGACATCTCGAAGAATACCATCAGAAATATAGTGGATGATATTGAAGCCACAAAATCCAGAGGATTGAACGGTATACCTCCGGTTTTTTACGTAAATACGAGCAAGAATCTCTGCAACACAATGCATTCGGTCCTTCGGAACATAAAAAAGCTGCGGAAAATACCCGATAGCTGGAAAGTTGCTGCCATAACGCCTATTTTCAAAAAAGGAGACCGAAGAAAGTTGAAAACTACCGGCCTGTCTCACTATTGAACATTGATAGCAAGATTCTGGAAAAATGTTTACACATTGCCTTGTATAATCATTTTCAAAATTTCCTGACTAAGAGTCAACATGGGTTTGTAAGGAGAAGATCTGTACAAACAAATATGCTGCTGTTTCTCAAAGAATATATGAAGCTCTTGATCACGACCCTCAATCAGAGATTATTGCATTCTACACTGACTTCTCAAAAAATTTTGACAAAGTACCACATTATGAGTTAATTCAAAAATTGATTGACATTGGAGTTGGAAGATGTTTGCTCGAAATTTTAATCGACTAATTGAGTGATCGACGACAATATGTGCGTGTGGACAATACCAGTTCGAAGATACTCGATATAACAAGCGGTGTACCACAGGGGTCACTCCTAGGCCCTATACTGTTCTGTATATTTATGAACGATCTTCCAGATGTCTTGATGTTTTCTGAGCCCTTTATCTTCGCTAATGATCTTAAAATTTTGGCTGGAGAAAGAAGCTATTGGGAAGTCCAAGATGATCTACATGGGATTGAGAACTGGATAATCCGAAATAAAATGGGGCTGGCAAAAGACAAGTGCGCGTATCTGAATTTCAGAGGTAGAGACCAACATTACAAATTGATGGGGAAAGATTTGGCGAAATCCACGACTGTCAAAGATCTTGGTATACAAGTGGAGGCTGATGTATCGTGGAAACAACATATTGAAGAAAGAATGAAGAAAGCAAATAAAGTTCTGTACATGCTTAAGCGAAATGTTGCAAAAAAGTAAACACGTTTGTGAAATTGGGATTATATAAGTCCTTAATTCTGCCGTTATTGCTGTATGGTTTCAGGTGCTCGACTGCAGGAAGAACTGAAATTCAAATTCTGGAAAAGTTTCAAAAAAAGGTAGTCAAATAGATAACGGGAAATAATGATACAGATTACAAAAGCCAGCTTCGACTATTAAACATATTGCCATTACCAATGTTATCCAACTTAACGATCTATTGCTGGTTTCAAAAGCTTTGAATGAAGAGAATAGCGGCATCGAGCTACCTGAAATACGTACAAAAGAAAGAAGGAACAACGAAATTTTCAAAATGACGGAAACTCGAACAGAGAAAGCGCGCAGCGAATTCACTTTTAAAACCTGTCGAATTGCAAAACGCCTAGAAATTTTAATAAACTTAAGGGAACCATCTGGACTGAAAAACTGAATATTACGTACAATGTGGAATTTCTTCGAGAAGAAATTTTCTGAGCGAAATATTTGCACCTGGCAATTGTTCTGCGATTGTCAAAACTGTAGAAACTATTGGGCATTATTTTAATTTGATGACTGGGACTTTAGACCTTTCAGCACAGCTGTAAATCCCCAACAACATTAACAACAAAACCAGAAATCAACATAATGTGAGAATGGTTTTGTCAACGACATTCGCATTACTTTTTTGAACTACAGAAATCAATAACTATCGTATGTTGTAAAGCAATTTTGGGTTATTTTCCATTATGCCACACCACCCCCCCCCCCCCCAACGAAATTATAACCCCCATTATGGTATAATTACCATGATTAGGAGCCTATACGTTAGCTGACCACTAAGCATAATGGGAAAGACTCCAAATTTGAATGTAGAAGCTGTATTTCTGTAACAATCGACTCGTTAATTTTTGGCCTGTGTATTTGTTACGCTTGTTAGGGCCTTCTGTCTGAAATGATAGGATTTAGGTGCCCTAAGCGTCTTTAGATCACAAAAACACAATTATTAACCGGGGCTAGGTGTATTAGCCGACACACAAATTAGAAGACAGGCCAATTGGCCGACAGATTTCATCAAGACGACGTGAAAATGACGCGAAATCGGAACTGTATAATTTAAGTAGTGTTATTAGAAGGTTCGACTTAATTATGTTCGGCCGTAAAAATTTGCTCGGTTGTGATAGATTCATATCAAGTCCCACGGGCCGCTGAGGCATGGTCAAATTAGTTAATAGTTATAGCCAAATATTGTTTGTTTTAAAACTAAGGGACGCTACTTCACCCAATTAGTACGCGGGTAATTATCACGAACTGTGGTTTTCGAGTAGCTATATTCGCTTAAGTGTCGGCTAAAAGGTGTGTCGGCTATTTTGTATGTCGACCAATTGGCCGGCCACGTTATTAACCATTGGAAAGCCTTCGAATTCCGATGCAAGAATGTCCGTTTTAACGAATTTGTTAATCAAAGATTTATGATTCGTAAAATTGAACAGTGCACCGGAAGACTCTAAAAAATCCGCTGCATAAAAAAAAATAAAAACTCATCAGCTTAGAGATAGTGACTACTTAACCAATTTTTTTCAGATATTATGGTTGATGTTATTCATGAAAGATTTGAAAGCTTCACCACTGGACTGCATGATGGTGGAGACAGTGCTGCTCATACAGAAAATGAATTGCTTATGAAAGCAATATCCGAAATTGTTCAGCATTTGATTGAAGCTGAAAAGAAGGGTCAAAATGTCGATCTCAACAAAGTTAAAATGGCAGTGTCAAGAAAATATTGTACGCAGCGACAGCCGAAACTGGTCGACATAATAGCTGCTGTACCGCAACAACACAAGAAGAGCTTAGTCCCAAAGTTAAAAGCAAAACCAGTGAGGTAATTGAGTGATTTTAGATCTGTCTTGAATATTTGGGTCTTTCCCAATACAGCCCCCTCCCCAGCTTAGTGGTCAGATAATGTATAGCCCACATCATGATAAATATACCAGAATGGTTTTTTAATAGCCGCACAACGATAGCTGGGGCTATTATTGGCCTTCTCTTGATTTTTTTTCACAATTCAAAGAATTTTTACAATTCAAAGAATTTGAATTGTATTCATCCTATTCATCCTTAGTGTTATCTGTACTTCTCTATGGAATACCATCTTGGTCTCCTGACATAGCACGTCTAAAGTCAATGGAAAATTTTTCAAATGCAATGCTTCAAATGGATTTTTGGGACAAAAACGCCATATCAATCACTACTCAAAAAGCATTCCATTCTACCGATGTGTCATCTTATCGAATTCCGGACCTTTGTTTTTCTAGCACAACTCATGAACAATAAATACAAACTTGACTACGATCAATTTATCACCTTCAATGCTAACAAAAGTGAAAAATGTGTCTGCTCCTCCAGCTTATTTGTAATTGACCCCAAATTTAGCAACTCAAAATGATTCTTCTCACGGAGTACAGTTATGGCTAATTATCTCTTTCGTCATAAGATTATTACCGGATTCAGTAAGAGTGACATAAATGCTGTCAAAGATTTCTTGATTAAAAAAACGTTTTGCGTTGACTTAATCTGTACCTATTATGTTGTATGTACTTGTTCAAATTGTGTTGTTATGAAGAGCATATGCTAATACTTTTGGTTGCTCCTCGAGAATTAAGTCTTTCTCTCTCTCTATTGGGGCGCTGTCTTTTTAAGATCTGTTCACACATTTTTATGATTTTTGAAGTCAAATTGGAGTAGTGATTTTGGTCACGCCGAAACAGGAAATGGAGCGAAAAAGCGAGTGGTTTTGCGGCGTGAATTTTTTTCGCTCTAAATAGACTGAGAAAACGGTGTTTGAACAAATATTCGGTTTCTCGGTAGTGGTTTTTTGTTCACATGCGGCAATTTCACTCTGATTTTTACTGTTCTTTCGATTTTTTGGATCGGATTTTTTTTCTAACTGGTTTTCCCAATCCATTCACAGCACATTCTAGGCCTAGTTTTTTGTTTGAATTAAGTTTTCATTTCTCGCTAGGGGTTTTTTGTTCACATGCGGCATTTTGATATTGATTGTCTGTTTTTTTTCTTATTTTTTTGTTTTGATTTTTAAAAAATGGTTTTCTGAATTCACTCATAGTCCATTCTAGGTCTAGTTTTTCTGTTTAGTTAATGAAAATTCTTTGAATTGTACGCCAAGACTTGTCCTGCTATGTTTTTTATTTCGTCGTCGCGATTTTTGTTACGACCATATGACGTCACAACCACTTTAAATCTGCTTTTTGTTCATTCGTTCATGCAATTTCAACTGAAGTGCGAGCGTAACGTCATTTTTAGCTCTTAATGGAGCGGGTTTTTTGTTCATTCGCGTGATTATATTTTTGGTCACACTTGACTTACCTCGCTCTCAAAAATGACTTGCTCACTTTGAAATTGACTTTTATTTAATTTAATTCAAAGAGATAAGGTCAAATGGGTGTGTGTCACTCTAAATGAAGGTTATTTGAGAGCAGTTAATAGATGCAGCAAAAACGTATACAGATTTTTAATCAAAATATAACATATCAGCCTGCAATGAAAAGACGAATTTTTTTGGTCTGTCTTTTGTACTGTTTTTTTTTCGAGTCTGCAGATATACGAAGCTATTGCGGCTATTTTCTGGCAATCAGCCAGCTATGTTTTTATAATGGGTACTATAATCTCACGGAAAGGGGTGACCAGAGTAGCAGAACATGTCACAACGGTTCAGTGCAGAAATCCTTCCATCGCAGGCAGAGAGCCTGGTGATTGGAACCTCTTCACGCACAAAATACATCCAATCAGCAGACGTCAATTCGGCTGTTCATTCAAACCGAGGGGCGACCATGACGGACCTTATAGATGGTATGCGTCAGTACCTTCCTCTCAACCTGACAACAGTTACTCTGCTAGCAGGATTCAATGATCACCGAAGCAATTGGAGGGAGTTTATTCATGATTTTACAGCTATTATAAGCTACAAATTTGCACCTTCAACAATAATAGCTCCCAAAATTAAATGCGAAATTTTGCAGCTCTATGATGAAGGTAAAGGCTATAAACTTAAGATATGTAAAAACGGGAAAGAAAAAGATGGATTCAGAGCCTCGCCAATTCAACAATCTGATGGCGAAAGGTAAAGTCTCAAATGCCATTAAGCTTCTATCAGGCGAACCGAAAGGAAGAATACTATCTTTATAAGATAAAACGAAGCAAAGCTTTCCTAGAAGTGATGTCCTCAACGAAAAACACCCGGAAGCCTCAGATTTGAATGAAAATTATCTTGTCCTGGAGAACTGCTCAGTCTCCCCCTACCAGCCTATCATCTTGATAAAATCAACTGTCAAGTCGTAAAACGAGCTGCTTTGCAAACGCATGAAATCATGGCCCTTCTGGCCTTGATGCTGACGAGTGGAGACTACTTTTGGCAGCCTTTGGACAACCATCAACCAGCCATCGCGAATGCGTTGCCAGGTTTGGCCGCCGAGTCGCTACCGAAGATATTGCAGAAACCTTGATACCTTATAATGCCTGTAGACTTTTGCCTTTGGAAAAATGTCCAGGCGTCATAACTATAGGTGTTCGTGAACTTCTGAGGCTGGTTATTGGGAAATCATTAATGGACTGTCTGTCTGTTGATCTAATGCTCTTCACCAAAAGAATGCAGCACTGTTTAGGACAAAATTGGGAATCGACCATGCAATATACGAATTGAGAGCAGGTTTCACGCAACAAGGAACAGAATCTATTCTTCTAATTGATGCGAAAAATTTATTCAAAAATCTGAATAGAAAATTAGCTCTTGAGAAAATCCGAAGAATTTACCCCTCTATCTTCAACGGAATTCATAACTCATATTCCCTAAGCAGCTCCTTGTACGTGAGTGGAAGAAAATTGCTGTGGAAGGAGGGTGCTACTCAAGGTGATCCGCTGGCAATGGTGATGTATGGAATTAGCACCCTGCCAATAAGATCTGCTATCGGAAGTAGGAGTTATGCAGAATTGGCATGCTGATCATGGTATTGCAGCAGGCCCCCTCTCATCGCTTCTGATAATCTAAATAAACATGGCCCCTCAATTGGTCATATTGTAAACGCTCCGATATGCCAGCTGATTACAAACCACATCTGAAAGAAAGAGCGAATGAACTTTTTCAGGACAAATGGTTTAAAATCACATATGGCACACGTGTTCTAGGCTTTATTCTTGAAGCAGATGAAGCATGCTCAATTTATATCGAACAATGCGAAACGAAATATCTGCAAATAACACAAAAGCTGACAAATGTGTGGTCAATTCAAATGTCAGGATGCCTGAATAATGAAGATCTGAGTCCATTTTAAGCAGGACAGCAATTAAAGCAGGTCGGCAAGGGAGAGCGCCAAATCATTAAAAAATTGGTTGTCTGAATGCCCGAAAAGAATTTATCTAGAAACTTCTTACAATAGCTGCCGAAAAAAGTTAATCGAATTGGCTAAGCGGTCCTGCGCTTTAAAAATATATTCTCGATCTAAGCAAGCAAGAGTTGAGAGATGGTTTATGTCTGAGATATGGATGTAACCTAAAAATGTGCCTTACAAAAGTGCCTGCCGCATAAGTTCTCAGTGAAACGTACCCTGCGGTGCGCAAAAGGTGGGTATACACATTTGCGTCACGATCATTTCAGAGACTGCTGCCAGCCTACTAAAGGAAATATGCCACGATGTTGAAATCGAGCCGCTCGAAGGCGAGATCTTCTCGAGTAATGCAACCACTGTTGATGATGTTGCAAGACTTGGTATCAAAGCCCCAGTTTTATGGGACAACTACTTTGTCCGGACGTTCTGCGATGTTAATATCTTCTACCTGCTGGCAAAATCTTCCAAAAGCTGGCCGGATGCTTACAAATAGCTTGAGTGTATAAAAAAGCGACGTACTCACAATGCGTGATTGACGTGGATCATTACACATTTAACGAGCTAGTTTTTGCCTGCACTGAAAGCGGGACCTTCAGCTACTAGAGCTCTCAAACAGATCGCCGCTTAGATCAGCGAAAAGCGCGAGGAACAGTACGCGGACGGGTGTTTTTTTCTCAAGCTTGCGCTCAATTATTGAATATGTCCCCTACTAGTTTTTAGATCCTTCTGTATTTGTCTATATTCTTTCCTTGCACTGGACAAATACATGCGGATGTTATAATACATATGTATATATTTGGACGTTATGTTTTTAATTTTTTAATTGTAAGCGTTGCTTATGCAATTGGATGAGCGAACCGGAGAGAGTTGAAACGGAGACAGTCACTTAAAAATGTGGCATCCAAATCATTTTCCTAATTGTTTTGAACCACTGATCTAATTTGGCGGAAGGGAGTTATTTCTCAGAGATTGCAGCTCTATGATGAAGGTAAAGGCTATAAACTTAAGATATGTAAAAACGGGAAAGAAAAAGATGGATTCAGAGCCTCGCCAATTCAACAATCTGATGGCGAAAGGTAAAGTCTCAAATGCCATTAAGCTTCTATCAGGCGAACCGAAAGGAAGAATACTATCTTTATAAGATAAAACGAAGCAAAGCTTTCCTAGAAGTGATGTCCTCAACGAAAAACACCCGGAAGCCTCAGATTTGAATGAAAATTATCTTGTCCTGGAGAACTGCTCAGTCTCCCCCTACCAGCCTATCATCTTGATAAAATCAACTGTCAAGTCGTAAAACGAGCTGCTTTGCAAACGCATGAAATCATGGCCCTTCTGGCCTTGATGCTGACGAGTGGAGACTACTTTTGGCAGCCTTTGGACAACCATCAACCAGCCATCGCGAATGCGTTGCCAGGTTTGGCCGCCGAGTCGCTACCGAAGATATTGCAGAAACCTTGATACCTTATAATGCCTGTAGACTTTTGCCTTTGGAAAAATGTCCAGGCGTCATAACTATAGGTGTTCGTGAACTTCTGAGGCTGGTTATTGGGAAATCATTAATGGACTGTCTGTCTGTTGATCTAATGCTCTTCACCAAAAGAATGCAGCACTGTTTAGGACAAAATTGGGAATCGACCATGCAATATACGAATTGAGAGCAGGTTTCACGCAACAAGGAACAGAATCTATTCTTCTAATTGATGCGAAAAATGCATTCAAAAATCTGAATAGAAAATTAGCTCTTGAGAAAATCCGAAGAATTTACCCCTCTATCTTCAACGGAATTCATAACTCATATTCCCTAAGCAGCTCCTTGTACGTGAGTGGAAGAAAATTGCTGTGGAAGGAGGGTGCTACTCAGGGTGATCCGCTGGCAATGGTGATGTATGGAATTAGCACCCTGCCAATAAGATCTGCTATCGGAAGTAGGAGTTATGCAGAATTGGCATGCTGATCATGGTATTGCAGCAGGCCCCCTCTCATCGCTTCTGATAATCTAAATAAACATCGCCCCTCAATTGGTCATATTGTAAACGCTCCGATATGCCAGCTGATTACAAACCACATCTGAAAGAAAGAGCGAATGAACTTTTTCAGGACAAATGGTTTAAAATCACATATGGCACACGTGTTCTAGGCTTTATTCTTGAAGCAGATGAAGCATGCTCAAATTATATCGACCAATGCGAAACCGAAATATCTGCAAATAACACAAAAGCTGACAAACGTGTGGTCAATTCAAATGTCAGGATGCCTGAATAATGAAGATCTGAGTCCATTTTAAGCAGGGCAGCAATTAAAGCAGGTCGGCAAGGGAGAGCGCCAAATCATTAAAAAATTGGTTTTCTGAATGCCCGAAAAGAATTTATCTAGAAACTTCTTACAATAGCTGCCGAAAAAAGTTAATCGAATTGGCTAAGCGGTCCTGCGCTTTAAAAATATATTCTCGATCTAAGCAAGCAAGAGTTGAGAGATGGTTTATGTCTGAGATATGGATGTAACCTAAAAATGTGCCTTACAAAAGTGCCTGCCGCATAAGTTCTCAGTGAAACGTACCCTGCGGTGCGTAAAAGGTGGGTATACACAATTGCGTCACGATCATTTCAGAGACTGCTGCCAGCCTACTAAAGGAAATATGCCACGATGTTGAAATCGAGCCGCTCGAAGGCGAGATCTTCTCGAGTAATGCAACCACTGTTGATGATGTTGCAAGACTTGGTATCAAAGCCCCAGTTTTATGGGACAACTACTTTGTCCGGACGTTCTGCGATGTTAATATCTTCTACCTGCTGGCAAAATCTTCCAAAAGCTGGCCGGATGCTTACAAATAGCTTGAGTGTATAAAAAAGCGACGTACTCACAATGCGTGATTGACGTGGATCATAACACATTTAACGAGCTAGTTTTTGCCTGCACTGAAAGCGGGACCTTCAGCTACTAGAGCTCTCAAACAGATCGCCGCTTAGATCAGCGAAAAGCGCGAGGAACTGTACGCGGACGGGTGTTTTTTTCTCAAGCTTGCGCTCAATTATTGAATATGTCCCCTACTAGTTTTTTGATCCTTCTGTATTTGTCTATATTCTTTCCTTGCACTGGACAAATACATGCGGATGTTATAATACATATGTATATATTTGGACGTTATGTTTTTAATTTTTTAATTGTAAGCGTTGCTTATGCAATTGGATGAGCGAACCGGAGAGAGTTGAAACGGAGACAGTCACTTAAAAATGTGGCATCCAAATCATTTTCCTAATTGTTTTGAACCACTGATCTAAATTGGCGGAAGGGAGTTATTTCTCAGAGATTGTGTTTGATAAAAAAACAATTGAAGAACACTGTTCTGCTGAACCAAAAAGTTTTTAAACCGAAGATTACAACTCGGCATTCAAGCCAAAGAATTGATTCCAAATCTGTACTTTTTAAAGAAGAATCAAACGTTGATTATCTTGAAAACATTTTAAAAGACAGTGACGAGACGAACAACTATTTATGCACGAAATTGAAGTTCTGCTTTTTTACAGTATTGTCGAAGTATAATATTTTCCTTAAAAGCTTCTACCTCTTGAAAAATAGAATGTCGGTGCTTGATTTAAGACATAGGTGTAGACTAACTGCTATACTCAAGACTGAAAAATACAATTGGTTTGTTGGTTCCGTTCCTAAGAACTGTACAACGTCAAAATATACTATATGAAATAGAAAGTTGCTTGCGCGTTTTGCAAAAAAAAACATTTGTTTTGCATTTTTGACTTCTCGGTCATCTTTGATGTGCAAATTGTTATTTTGACAAAATTTTATAGAAAAATGTTGGGTCGTCACTGACTTACGGATCTATTCCCCTGTTGAATTTGCCTGGAAGAAGAATCGGGATGCAAACCCCTCACAAAAGGCCAAATTAAAAAGCGCAATTTGATGATACCGCTACAAAAAGGTGTAAAGTTGACGTAGTCACGAATTGTACTCTTCTTTTTTCTATCTCCAAAATTGTGCTCTTAAGTTAAACTAAAATAGATATCAATAGCTGAAACAATCGTACACTTTGGTTTTCTAACGAAGTGAGAACATAAATCTTAATCGTCAGAGAGCTTGATGCCCTTACGTGCCCGACAACTCCAGAAATTGAAGTTCAATTTTTAATTGAAATTAAGAGTACAATTTTGCAGATTATGGAAAGAGAAATTTTCTTCAACTTTTCTAATTTTTTTGGTTGTTCAGCAGTTTCAATCATCTTTTTTCCTGGTTCATCGGGACTATCAGAAAATCATTCAATGGGCATCTTTCAATGAGGTTCTTTTCAACAGCTTTGAGATCTCGGACGAAATTTTATGTTAATTAGATAAGCATTTTAACCACCACATACTGTTCATGATTTTAATCACAGCCAGACTGATATTTGCTTGAACTTTGGACAATCTGTTTTGAAATCTGACAACGGACAAGATTCCTGTATAATCTACTACATGTTTACATAAAGCTTTTGACAATCCGCGTTGCAACTGATGTGACCAATTGTAATTGTCGAAAGAAATGGTGCATTGGCGATCCGTCAGTTTTTATTGCATTTCTGATAATTTTTTTCCTCTAATATTAAAACCACCGTAGCCCTTTTTGAATAACCAGTCCAACTTTTGGTCATATCTCAGACATCCTGAGAAGCGATTTTCTTGAAATTTTTGAGACTGCTTTTAGCTATCGGGGCATTGTGATACATATCAATAGTGTTTTCTTTTCTTCGGATTTGGACGGCATTAAAATTGTTTGGAATCATACTGTAAGCATGAACTTATAATTTTTCTCACCTCAAACGGACAGACTTGTCCACCTGCTTGGTGTATTTTGCCTATTTTTGGAAATCGCTTGGAGTGGAGACCACCTTGATAATTTCTTGATCTGATTTCGTAATAGACAACTTTTTCTTCATTTCCATGTCATCAATCAGAATCCGCAAAAATCCGAGGCAAAATGTTTAGCAACAAAAAAAGTTACTGTTTTAAGTAGTTTTCGGGCCATTATCGTCAATAGCTGTTTTCAAATATCTCTGCATTTCATCTGCTAATACATCAGGGATCCGTTTAATCACGGATATCCTGCGGCAGGGTATCGTTGAACAGTTCGTTATCGTCCATTGTTGATTCTGAATCGCCACGTTCCATGTTTTTTAAGGGATTACAATAATTGTTTTATCGATGAAAGCGATTCTCAAAATATTTCAATTAGGCTTTTTAATATTCAATGTTTCAAATTTCCAAACGAAATGAAATCCGAAGTCAAAATAAACCAAACGTCTCCGTTTGCAGTAGAGTTTAAGCTGATTTTTCGGGAAAGTATTTACAGAATGTCAGAAATGACGTTTTATTAGTATGAGAGGGCGAATAAGTAGGACAGGAATCATTGACTTTCTTTACCTTGATCAGTTCAATTTCTCCCTCTGAAATTAAACAGTGCTGCCTCTAATAATAAGCGGCCAGTGAAGTTGTACCCTGGGCTCTGTAAATTAAAATAACCAAGTTTTGATGCAAACTACTTCTATCATATTTGTATTCTTCTTAAGAGTACTCCTCTTAGAGGAGGGCAAAGTGATTACAGAACCATGAGAGCTATGTACTTTTTTATCAGAGTATTGGCAAAATTTTCGTATAGATTGTCGAAAATGTAAAACACGACTATTTTTTCTGACTCACTTGGTGAGAGAGAGTAACTATATGTTCAGCTGTTTTTTCTGTTATGGTCGATCGATATAATTGTTATGGTCGATCGATATAATTATCACAGAAAGTTGTATCTGGTGTTATCAAAGCCCATCGACTGTATACTATTCGGTTTAGAGGGTTGTAGAATTCGTAAGACCGAACTTTTTGGCTAATTCTCATCTAATTTAAACAATTGTGTGAAAATCAACCAAAACCAAAATATTCCTGTCTTAGGACTTCATGAATTTTGCCCATGTTAATGTTTTGTGAATTCCTGGACCGCTAGCCAGCGACTCACAATACCAGAAATAGTTGTGTTTGAAACAATCAGTTAGTTAGATTTGAAACAATCGGTTTGTTTATCGACCGGAACAAACTTTACGACGGCCAACTCCCCTCCTACGATAGATTATTTGACAAAAAAAGAACGAAAGAATTTCTTTTATCAAGTACCAAATAAGTAACAACATGTACAAAAGATAAACGTAAATATTGACTCATACAAACATGATCAAAGTGGACAGGCAACGGGGTATTTAGACCCACACAACCTGCCCTTAGAGACTCTTTAAACGAGGCAGTTGGACTATTTTAACAAAGAAGTTCCTATGATAACAAAAACAGAAAAATGAAGAAATGGACTAAAAAACAAAAACTTAAAAAATGCTACAGCCGTGAAAATTTAACAGCAGCCTAATTAAACCTCGTTAAACCTACTGGAGGCATGAAATAGGCCTCCAAAATTTTTCGGTTTATAAAATTTTTTTTCTGAAGCAATTTTAGCGGGAAAAATAAAAATCCTACTCCCAAAGTAGATGTCTGATAGCATTTATCCAACGGGTCTTTTTATGATTTCCTAGGAAAATTATTCAAACTATTTCACTATATCATCGTTATTGACGAAATGGACTTAAAAAACCAAAAACTTAGAAACTGTTTTTGCTACAGTCGTCAAAACTTAACAGCAGCCTAATTAAACCTCATTAAACTTACTGAGGGCTGAGGGCATAAATTAGGCCTCCAAATTTTTTCGGTTTTAGAAAAGTTTTTCAGAAACAATTTTAAAGGGAAAAATTCAAAAAATTTTAAAAATCGCGATAGCTCTGAAACTAGAAGGAATTGAGCTGATTTTTTTTCTCAAAAAACCCATTTCAAAAGTAGATGTCTGATAGCATTTATCCAAGGGGTCGTTTTTAGGATTTCCCAGAAAAATTGTTCAAAGATGTATTTCACTATATCGTTATTAACCAGAAATGTATCCCTAAATTTAAAAACTTTTTAAAAGTTTTTAATTTGATCCAATGATATTGTAGGGAAGAACATCGGATTTACTCGATGCATTTCAGAGCTTCAAAGCTCTGGATTTAACTGATCGTTTTTCAATCATTCGCTCGCAAAAATATACTTAACATCCACCAGCTTCATATATACAAGTTATTGAAGCTAGTTTTGAAGTCATTGGGTGGATTACATCGTGGAAGTTACCTTAATTTTGGGTTCTCGTTTTTGCCATCAAGACCTGCGCGAAGTGAACCAAAAACATTACTAAAGGAACCATCATTCCTTTAGTAATGTTTTTGATGCACTTCGCGTAGGTCTTGATGGCTAAAACGAGAACCCAGAATTAAGGTAACTTCCACGATGTAATCCACTCAATGACTTCAAAACTAGCTCCAATAACTCGTATATATGAAGCTGGTGGATGTTAAGTATATTTCTTTAACAAAGATGTCATTAGCACTGTCGGACTTTTTGAAATAAATAAGAAGTATTTTCGAATATTATTAGGTACATTTACAAAATAATGATTGAACTTTTCTGCCACGTCAACGACGAGAGATGGTGACTGTTTCGCTTCCTAACAAGAGGATAGAATGGGGATCTTCTTTGAGTGCGAACTTCTGCCATTGATTTGATCAAGTAAATGATAAGTTTGCCTTTAATCACCAATGCAAGGATTAAACTTATCTGCATAATAAGATTTTTTTTATTTTTGCATGCGTTTTCAAAATTTTTACGCTGAATTTTGAAATTCGCCAGATAATATGGGTTTTTGTGGTTACTTTTCCAGTTTTGTTACGTTTGGTTTTGAGATCTTTTAAGGAATTTGTGAACCATTTAGGTTTGTTATTTGATTTCCTCTTCATATTCCATTGCGGTAAACTTATCAAAGACCTTAATAAAACTCGAATTAAAGATTTTAAAAGCAATGCTTGGATCACTAATACTTAATATTTCAACTTCCCTGAGACTCAGGTGTTCTTGGAGTTCATGCAGGAAGAGCTGTCTCCGAGATTCATCATGAATAAATTTTGTATTTCGAAATTTACTCTGAGCGTCAGTCTGATCGAAGTTGTTGACCAACCAACTTGCTAGAATAGGATAATGGTCTGCGATGTGTTGATGGAACAGGAAGTTTGATGTAAATTAAGGAATTTTATGGTAGATGAAATGATATAAGCAGTTTGATGAATGACAAGTCTCTCTTGTTGGACGATCCGAACTATCGAGCAGACTGAAGCCATTTGCATTTATACTATGGACGTAGTTACTGCTAATCAATTTCTGAGATTTTGTATCGATGTTAAAATCCCCCCATATTATAAAAGGCATTGCGGTAGAAGTATTACCTTGCAGATATTCATCAAGTAACTCAATGAACTGGTTTTTGTTAGTTCTAGATTTATTGTAAATCACCAAGGTTTTAAATGTGTATGATTGGCTGTTAATTTCGACACATATTGACTCCTCGAATGGAGTTTGTGGACAATTATGTGAACTATAATAAACTTGTGGCTTTGTGACCAATGGTCAACTCATTAAATAGTATCGGTTCACGCTTTAGTATTGTAGTTATACTGGTCTCCTGGGGTCTCTTGCGTGAGAGTTTACAAGACTGGTCTGAGCTCTAAAACTTGGGGCGGGAATTGAAATCAATAGGAAATCTGAAAATGGAGAGCTCTAACAGCAAGTCAATTTGTGGCTGTTAAAACCAATAGAACTGGAAAGATAAATTCTCTTCGCTCAATTTTTGCTCTGTATCTTTCGATTACACGGTGCATATAATAGAAGCGCAAAAACCACAAAACTAAGAGCGGCTCTCTGAACGGATACAAACGGGCTGAGTGCGAATGTGTGGCTGTGAAAGGAATATCAACATTGAATAAGTGATAATCTGTTGGGTTAACAATCCACCAAAGCCAGCCGATACATACCATGCAATAATAATTACTAGCGATATGAAATTTAAAAACAAGGAATTGACTGGCTAAAATTCAACAAACATTGCGGAGCATCGTATACTTGAAGCTATTAGATGAAATTATACTGAGATCGTAGCATTAGTTAGTAGAAAACAAAGTGTTTTTCTAGCACGCAACTCAGACATTTATAGTGAGTAAAAAAGGGATAGCTCGACAAATCGTTCAGTCGTGACCATTTAGCTCAATGAGTTGCATTGATTGGGAAACACCAAAGATACTCAATGCGTTTCAAAAATATGTTCTTAATAATATAGTGGAAACAACTGAACCAATAGATAATCGAAAATTATTTCGACCCATACTGTAACCGTAGTGGATAAGCTGGTAGAGCAGCTGTACAAGTGTTTTACTGAATTAGTTGGACAAAACGTGACAATTGGTTCAAGCATAGAATACTAAAAGAGAAGAAGGCTAAACTGCGACGAAAACTCAACCAAGAGTATCTGGCACAATTTTAAGAAAAAGGGGGGTTAAAAGTTGGACAGTCTGACATGCAAAAGTACCTGCGATCAGTGCAAAGAGCAGATATCCTGAACTACTGAAATATAAAAATCGAACTTCAAACAGAGATAAACAATAAGCCAAATTTTTTTGCAAAATATTCTTGATTTTGTTCACCAAAACGAACAAATTGAAGAAACAAGGAGCGAACTCGGTAATTTCCGAAAGTCCAATTAAGGCAAGGGAAAATACTGCAAATCTTTTCAAGTAAGTACTGAGCAAAGCCTGTGGACAAGATTCTCTAAGAAATTTACCATTGAAAAGATCACCAGCACTAGCAAATTCCTTGTTTATTGTTTGCTGCTATCAAATTTTGTTTGCAGTGCAATAAAGTGGTAATTTGTATTAGGAATATTTTAATGACGGTTTTAGCAAATTTTTGGGATGAGAGGGGTCGGCACGTTATGCGTAAGCGCTCATTACCAAGCCTCCTTGTTTCAACCAGTGTGCAAATCGTTTCCTATGGTTTCCAACGCAGCTCTTGTCAATTTTACTTGAATAACTTCAGTAACATTTATCAATAACATTATCGGAATTATTTGCAACTTTTACAAAATGCCAAATGTTTAAATAAAGCTAAAAGTTCTATATGCTTTCACCCGTTTTTCTTTGCCAAAAGTCATTTAAGATTTTGGAAAACTTTTTCTGCAGGACTGCGAGTGGAATTGCAGTTGTAGCTGTAATGTGCAAACCACACAGATGCCCCCATATCCACATGACTGGAAATATCTGCGTATACTGTCCAGGGGGACCAGACTCAGACTTCGAATACTCAACTCAATCTTACACAGGGTACGAACCTACATCAATGCGAGCTATACGTGCGCGATACGATCCATATCTTCAAACCCGTAACAGACTTGACCAGCTGAAGTCGTTGGGACACAGTGTTGATAAAGTTGAATTTATTATCATGGGTGGAACTTTTATGTCACTTGCTGATGATTACCGTGAT
Source organism: Convolutriloba macropyga (assembly GCF_964194025.1). NCBI lineage: Eukaryota > Metazoa > Xenacoelomorpha > Acoela > Convolutidae > Convolutriloba > Convolutriloba macropyga. The sequence goes on from NC_134475.1 coordinate 28,645,727, forward strand.
TATTTCATTCGCAATTTGCACGATGCTTTGTCGGGCTATTCGAGCAGTTCTGTCGATGAATCAGTTTTTTATTCAGAAAGATCAAACACTAAATGTATAGGAATCACAATTGAGACTCGTCCCGATTACTGTTTGAAACCTCACTTGAGCAAAATGTTATCTTACGGTTGTACAAGGCTCGAAATTGGTGTTCAGTCTGTTTATGAAGATGTGGCACGTGATACAAATCGTGGTCACACAGTAAAAGCAGTTTGTGAGTCGTTCCATCAATCCAAAGATTGTGGCTTCAAAGTCATTTCGCACATGATGCCAAATTTGCCCAATGTTCCCTTTGAACGTGATTTGATTCAGTTTAGAGAGCTATTTGAAAACCCTGCATTTCGACCGGACGGGCTCAAAATTTACCCAACTTTGGTCATAAGAGGCACTGGGATTTATGAGCTGTGGAAAAATGGAGTTTATAAAAATTATTCGCCAAGTGAGCTAGTCGATTTTGTGTCGGCTGTATTGGCTTTGATACCTCCATGGACACGCGTTTACAGAGTTCAGCGTGATATTCCAATGCCTTTAGTGTCTTCAGGAGTTGAAAAGGGAAACTTACGAGAGCTGTGCTTGGCAAGAATGAAGGAACTCGGAACTGAATGTCGAGATGTGAGAACTCGCGAAGTTGGAATCCAAGAGATCCATCACAAAATATTACCTAATCAAATTGAACTGATAAGGCGCGATTACGTTGCAAACGGTGGTTGGGAAACATTCTTGTCTTACGAAGACCCAGAACAGGATATTCTAATTGGGTTGCTGAGATTACGAAAATGTTCCGAGGAAGGCACTTTTAGAACTGAATTAGTCGGCGGCGGAGTTTCGATTGTCCGCGAGTTACATGTGTACGGATCGGTGGTTCCGGTAAATGCCAGAGATCCGAATAAATTTCAGCATCAAGGATTTGGAATGCTGTTGATGAGTGAAGCTGCGAGAATAGCTAAAGAAGAACACGGGAGTTATAAATTAGCTGTTATTTCTGGAGTGGGAACAAGAAATTATTACAGAAAGTTAGGCTACGAACTTGATGGGCCTTATATGACTAAGCTATTGTAGCAATTATGAATGTATTTTCTGATGGTTTTAAGACTTAGAATTTAGTTTTTCGAAAACTGAATTTTAAAACAATTTCTATAGTTCTATTAGGAATTTATTCATTGATTAGGCGACTCTTCGAGTGCTTTCCGGTATTCTACAGCCTATCGATTATATTTACAATCCAAGAATTGGATTGTGTTGGTGCTGTCTTTTTCTGTTAGCTGGTTTTAGTATTCTTTGAAGTGCTTAGATTGCTGAAGCTGCTGGGAGGCCTAAATTTATGATGAAAAAGGTCATTCTTGTCAAAAGGATCAAACTGCTGCAAATTTAGTTTTTGAGTTTTTAAGTGCTCTTGAAACAAAATTTTTAGCAATTGCATTAGTCCATTGTGCTCTTTTTTTTCAATGCAATTTTTCGTCTGACCATTTTAACTTTTCGTCTTCAAAAACGGGATAAGCAGTTATAACCCGGGCATTAAGTGGCTGGGCAGATCTTTTAAAGCCTTACCGCTTTACTAGTATGAAAGTATGCGATTCACCAAAAAGTTTGCCCCCCTCAGTCACACAGCCCCTCAGACATCAGGTGGTTATTTTGTTAGATTAATCTTATTTTGGCGGTTGTCATCTTTGATGAAGGCCTTTTGCAAGCCATAATTTTTATGTACGTTTTTTATCTATAGGTTTTGGTAACATGCAAGATGATAGTGAAAGATGATAGTGATACATTTTTCTCATTTGTTCTTTTCTTAATCTTTGGGACTTTTTTATAGGTTGGAGATGAGTCACGGGAGCGTTTCTAGAGAGCTACACCCATAAAGCCCAGTTTGAAATGCCCGCTACTCAAACTTTGTTCTTATAAGTCTTAATTACCATATCTATTGGTATTGGTACTAGCCCCTGTATCCCCTCATTAAAGAACAAGTATGTGTAACTACGGAATGAGATCAAAATAGTTCGCACTTTGAAAATATTTGTGCATAAAAATCAATTTTCACGTTTTTTTTTGTTCGGCTGCTATTTTCCGGCAATCTGCTGGGCATATTTTTTTTCAATCTGATTTGTGGCTAACTACTCTTAAGAAATATTTTTTAGTCAGTTATTCAGGTCTTTTTGGCCCTCTTTTTCTGTAATAGTTTGTCTGAAAAATTTTGCTGGTTTTCTGCTTTTGGTCCTTAAAAAAGTTGATCGGACGTTAATTGAAAGTTGATTTAACTAGCGTGCAGCTCCTTAGTCTAGTTGTGGTCGCTTTTGTAAGAAAATGAACTGTTGTGCGCTAATTGGAATAATTTTTCTACTATGTTGCATGAAAAGAGGCAAATTCGTTATTAAACTCTATTTCAATCTTTAGATCTATATCCAGATTCCTCAGAGTAAACTTTAACAACCCAGTTTTTGAACCACCAAGAAAAATATGGAAGAAAAATTTCAAGAAGTGATTTTGAACTTTTTTGGTAGTGTGTCGCGATTCAGTAATTTGAGATCCCTGAAGCTTGAAGACAATTGTTTCAGGCGTCTGATCACCAAACTGTGTCTCTATTGAGTAACAGTTGAGATTCAATCCATTTCTCGTTCTTATGGTGAACTTTAAAATTAAAATTTGTCTTTCAAGTCGGCGTTTCTTTTTCTGCTGAGTTGAAGATATCGAAGTATCATCATTTCCGATCAAATGAAGTTTGAGTCACCTAAGACTACTTTTTATGATCGACTAGAATTCTGTGTAAAACTTTCTCCGATGAGAAACGTTTTCAGGTTTCTTTTGGCCTACCAAAGTTTTCCACTGTTACCTCAATTTTATTTTCGTTTGAAAAAAAATAAATGATTTCTTGTTAATTATTCACATGCTGTAAAACTAGTATAATACATTGCCTGGAGCTATAATTAAGACTGTAAGTACTCTCACGTAATTTAGTGTTTCCTCTTTTCAATTTGTCGCTAGAATGGATCGAAAACGCTGTCAGTTTCTTAAAAGGCTGTACTTTTAACAGCTTTAAAAATCAATTCTGGCAGATGAAAGCTCCACTACCTACTTTGCCATATCGGAAATATTTTTACTTCATTCGTAGATACCTGACGACGAGACGAACTTAAGATGCTAATAATTAGAGATTTTACGAGGACATTTTTTTTCGCCTGATGTCCTGAGTGAATTTTTTGAATTACCTTTCTCGAACTGTTTTTTCTGGGCTTTGTTTTCTGTTTATAATTTGGAAAGAACTGGGAATTTTAGTTCGTTTCTTGTCTTTGTGCTCTTTAGTTTTGTTAATAAAGGATTTTATCTGCTTTGCATCGTTAAATAGTATTACGCGTGCTAGGATTTCAATATATATATATATATATATATATATATATATATTAACGTGTTTAGATATTTCTGTAGTAAAAAATGGTGAAAAAATTTCGTCTGCTCTGATGTCTTCATCATGTGCTTTATTCGTTTTGTTCACGAAGCAAAGCTGAAGAAGTCAATTTTTTATGACGTCTTACTTAATTTCAAAGAAACTTAGATGGGTGACAATGGTACCTAAAAAACTCCTGCTGAGTGGAATTGAAGAAGTCGCATGAGTTGTGTCATATATTGTTATACAGCACATTCTCATTATGATACAGTGCCGCTTCTAGCTACAGCCTCTTGAAATTCCAATCCTTGTCGACTTTGAGCCAAGAAATATGAGCAGAATATTTATTACTTTTGATGCCTCACCAAATAAGATGGGAGGCCTAATTCGAGCCAATTGCATCGGTCATATTTCGTTACATTTAAGACATCTTTATCTGGATTTAAAGCTACTTTTTAAACAAAAACTTAAGTGATGATTTGCAATGATATGAGGTGCAGTTTGGTGCACATAATTTTACGCCCCCCTCGGCCTAAGCTGGAATGGGGGACAGAAGAGATACATCGATTCTTTCATGCCGATTTGCCGAAGAAATTCTTAAATCGTACATTTGCGGGAACTGCGTTCGGACACGGGTAATGCATAATCCTTGGATTATTTCTGGTGACTTCACTTGTGAACGTATACCTCTCTAAATAAATACATTCTGTAATGTTAGCTGAGAATACCCCTCTGAATAATGTTATTAAGAACAACTTCTGAGGGCAATTGTAAGTATCATTTTTTTGATACTTCTGGTCAATGAAGCTATCGGAATTTTGTTTTCCGGTAGTCTGCCCGCTATGTTTCATTCTGATTCATAGCAGTCTACTTTGCTGACAGCCCTGATGTAGTCTGCAAATGATGAGTTCGCAGTTGTGAATACAGAAGCTCTTAGCGTCTAATTTTCTTCAAAACCAACAAAGCAATAATTATCAAATAATTAAACACATACTTTGAGATTAAATCCTTTACTTTCCAAAACTGTGTAGTTCTACAACATTGAATGCTGGTAAATAATTTTTTTTCTAGAAAATTTTGAATATTGCTTTAAAATTAATTTGATTGAGTAGTACCCATCGGATATCGACTATATTCGATTGTTTAAAGTTGCCAATTTATGGGGCAATGGCTTGCGCAGCTAACTGATTTTCGGACCCTTGATTAGAGTGGCTAATTAGCTTGAAAGGCCTTGAGTGGCTAATAAATTTTTTGTCGATTTGATAATTTTCTGTTTGCAGCACTTTTGTTACAAATTTAAACACTTCTGAAAAATAACTTTAAATTTGAGTTGGAAAACACCGTTGAGTAAGTTATAACATTTTGATAGGATTAGCTCTGCAGATTTAAAATCTTAGGACGTTTTCGAATGATATAATTGATGTTGTATACGATTAGTAGTTCAATCCTTAGATTGTTAATTGTAGATTGATATTGTAAAAAGCGTGTAACATGACTTCATCGTGGCTGGGATTCAAAGACGTCGAGGTTGGCGAAGATGAGGAAGAACCGCCTCTGACATCTGAGGACTCGTTCATCGGAGGAGTTCCTGTAAGTAAAATTTCGTTATGCCGGACCCTTTTTAATAGCCGCCGTCAGGCTCTCAAACGGCTATTATTTAGGCGCTCGCCCTTTTTTTACAATTCAATCGCTCTTTTTTTAAGATCTGTTCACACATTTTCATGATTTTTGAAGTCAAATTGGAGTAGTGATTTTGGTCACGCCGAAATAAGAAGTGGAGCGAAAAAGCGAGTGTTTTTCCGGTGTAAAATTTTTTCGCTCAAATTTTAGAGAGAAAACAGTGTTTGAACAAAAATTCGCTTTCTCGCTGGTGGTTTTTTGTTCACATGCGGCAATTTAACTTTGATTTTGACTGTTTTGTGGATTTTTTGGATCGAATTTTTTTTTCTTAATGGTTTTCCCAATCCATTCATAGTTCATTCTAGGCCTAGTTTTTTGTTTGAACCAAATTTCCATTTCTCGCAAGTGATTTTTTTTTCGACTGTGGCATTTTGACATTGATTTTTTTTTATTTATCTGATTTTTTTTTTTAGAAATGGTATTCCCAATTCTCTCATAGTCCGTTCTAAGTCTAGTTCTTTGTTTAGTCACTGAAAATTCTTTGAATTGTACGTCAGGACTTGTCCTGCTGTTTTTTTTTTAATTCTCTTTACCTTTTGATGACGTTTTTCGTTTTACATAAGTCACGACTTTCACGTTTGACTTCTGACTTACTTCACTCACTGTTTCAACTGACTGGATTTTAAATTCTTCCAAGCATTGAGTTAGGTAATTTAGTGAATATGGTCAATGTCAAAAGAGCAAAATAAAAGAAACGGGATAAACCGAAAAAGCCCGGTCATTAAGTCTTTTTGAATTAGGTTATTGAAGTTCATTAAAGAGATTGCTATCTGATATTAGTATTAAGCTTAATACCCTTCAGTTTAGAAGCTGAAGGAAAAGTAGGTTTAGAATCTAACTGAAACTACACACTCAATTAGAACAATTTTTGAAACTCAGGAAAAAATTTTTGTCAAATTCTATCTCTTTTGTCTTTTTCTGTTTCAATCCCGATGTGCGTCTGCCGGCTGTGTTTAGACATTTTGAGTTTTAAAGTTTTTTGGAGTATGCTCCTTTAACAAAATGGTGGAAAAACTTTCCTTTATTGGAAAAACTCTTTGTCTTATGGTCTAATATAAAATAAATTTTTAAAATCAGCTTTTTTTCACTTAACGATAGGTGGTGTTTAATTGCTTTCGAATGAAGCTGGAAGCAATTATTGTAAACGTGTTGATCTTTATGCAAAATTTTCGCTTGACCAATTTTGCACTTTTGTTCTAGAACGTTCTTTGACTTAGTGATATTTTAGTTCTTCATTTTTAAGTGATATAAGTTACTCTCGTTCTGAGAGCGATTGTGAGCGAAAGAAAATGAAAGCCCTTATAGCTGAGTGGTTAATATTTCAGACAAAGGAAAGTTTTTTTTATCTCCGCGTTTTGAAGATCCGTGATAGTAACTAATTCATTGCCCTAAAGAGAAATCTATTGCTCAAAACACTGCAGTTCTTGGAGGAGATTTGTTTAAGTGCTCTCGAACGAAGTTTGAAGCAATTATTGCACTCATATGTCTTTTTTATGCAAAATTTCTGCTTGACCATTTTTTGTAACAATGTTGTATAGCTATCTTGAGCAATTTGACTTGAGCAAGGAAGCAGGATAAACTTGAAAGCTTGAGAAAATCAAGTTGCTCTGTCGCTGTCTTAGAGCGTTAGTAAGTTCATAATATACGTTTCACTGAAGCTGCTAAGGAAGCAAAGCTTTCTGCCACATCCCCTGACTAGTTTATCGCCAGACCTCGGCTGCGACCAGCTAAGCTTAAATTGCTTACAACTAAAGCTTGCAGCTCAAGAAGAATTCGTTCGAAAGTAGTCAGATGTGGTTTTAAAAGTTACCTAAATGCTGGTCTTCTACTTGATTTTCATTGACATTGTCATATTTTTGTAGTTCTCAAAATATTTAGGATAGGTTCTGTAGTAGTTTGTGCTACCTAACTGATCTGTTGAGGGCAGTGCAGAGTCAGCAAGGTTCGTGCATTCAATTTAGACTTGAGATCAATTGATAATAGTTTTATTATTTTGGTTAAATTATAGTAAATTTTAAACATTTTCCGCAGATTTTGTTTGGCTTTTTCAAACCTATTCTTATGCAATTTGTGTTTGTTATATACCCTATATCGTTTCGCACATTAAATATATCAGTCAACCTTTTTGAAGTAATATCTTAACTGAGGGTGTTCTGATACTTTTCATTAATGTCAAGCAGCACCAGTTTTCTCCTGTATCGTGTGTTTTATAGTTCTAGCTTTCTGAAGGAGTTCGCGGCGGCTGTTTTTAAATTGTTTTGTTAATTTTAAAAACGCAACGAATTTTGCTTTTGCCTGTAGTCTGGTTTTAACGAGCGGCTCTTGACTCTTGCAGCATATTTCTGTGGCTCAGTAAAGTTTCTGAAATACCAGTAAATGTTCTCAACCAGTTTTGTAGAATTTTTAGTTATCGAGGTGTTTTATGCAACCAATTGGGGAACTTTTTTAGTTTCTGAAACAAAATGGAGAAGTGTGCCATTTTGGTTTGGCCTGCTCTGGGTGTCCTGTTTTAAGAAGTTTTTTGTCGTTATTTATCGTTAAAATATCGTTATTTCAAATTATGATGCTTAACTGTGCTTGGTAAAATTGATAACTTTTTATGCAGCCAGGAAGTCTTTCTACTTCGTTTTCTTTTTTCTTCAGACTTGGCGTTTTCTGTTTCAGATACTTCCTGCCGATGTCCAGTTTCGAGAAGCAGATTTCACCTGCGACGTGAATGGCTGTAATTCGAAGCTTTCTTGTGTCGCACAGATATATTGTCCCTTGGATAGCCATCCTCAGATGCACAGATCACTACTGGTGCTCGTCTGTTCCAAATCAAATTGTCATCAATCAAGTGAAGGGTAACTTCAGTTCTGTTTTTGTTTAATATAGTTTTGGTGCGCCTGCGGAGTTAGTTCTACTAAGTGGATCATAATGTAGTGGTCAAGCATTGATGGACACGAATTATTCTTGCTTTGACCGTTTTATTGCCTCAGGAATTTTTTGAAAGTTTAAGTTATTTTCGGAGATTTCTTTTTACCTATGATTATCCACAATTTGATCATTTTGTTTCTAAAATAACTAAATTGCCAAATTCCTTTGCGCTTTTCAGTTGGAAATTGTTTCGGCTGCAGTGGGAGGCAAAAGGCCAGTCTTCTGTCGAGGCAGCACCCACTAATAATGAATTTTTCGAGCAACAAGTTGCTTGGGGTGATCAGACCGAAGGCAACGGTGACGATACTTGGGAGTCGGCAACGCCGTCCAAAAAAGCTCATGTTGAAACAACGGATGGCTCCGTTTCTGCTGTTGTAGATACACCCAAAGTGGCCTTTAAACAGCTTTTGGAACCCTATTTTGTTGAGTTTGAAGCTGAAGATTTAAGTAAAATGTAAGTTCAGTTTCATATTTCGCCAAATTTTTATAAGAAAGAATGCTTACAATTTTATTTGCAAAGTATTCTGCCATTTTTAATGTGGTGCTGGAAAAGTAGTTGCTGTCCGAGATCGCGTGATTATTAATAGCCGCACAGCGATAGCTTGGGCTATTTTTGGCCTTCTCTTGGTTTTTTTTACAATTCAAAGAATTTGAATTGTATTGGGGCGCTGTCTTTTTTTTAAGATCTGTTCACACATTTTCATGATTTTTGAAGTCAAATTGGATTGGTGATTTTGGTCACGCCGAAACAGGAAGTGGAGCGAAAAAGCGAGTGGTTTTGCTGCGTGAAATTTTTTCGCTCTAAATTTAAAGTAGAGTGAGAAAACGGTGTTTGAAAAATATTCGCTTTCTCGCTAGTGATTTTTTGTTCACATGCGGCAATTTCACTTTGATTTTTACTGTTTTTCGATTTTTTGGATCGGATTTTTTTTTCTAAATGGTTTTCCCAATCCATTCATAGTCCGTTCTAGGTCTAGTTTTCTGTTAAGTCAATGAAAATTCTTTGAATTGTACGTCAGGACTTGTCCTGCTATGTTTTTTATTTCGTCATGAGTTTTGTTACGACCATATGACGTCACAGCCACTTTTTGTTCATTCGTTCATGCAATTTCAACTGAATTGCATGTGTGACGTCATTTTTCGCTCTTAGTTTTTTTGTTCATGTGCGTGATTAAATTTTTGGTCACACTTGACTTACCTCACTCTCAAAAATGACTTCCTCACTTTGAAATTGACTTTTATTTACTTTAATTCAAAGAGATAAGGTCAAATGGGTGTGTGTCACTCTAAATGAAGGTTATTAGAGAGCAGCTAATAGAGGCAGCAATAACTTATACAGATTTTCAATCAAAATATAACAGATGAGCCCTCAATGAAAAGACGAAATTTTTTGGTCTGTCTTTTTTGCTGTTTTTTTTAGACTGCCGATCTACGAATCATTTGCGGCTATTTTCTGGCAATCTGCCAGCTATGTTTTTGATTAATAGTCGCACAGCTATTATTGGCCTTCTCTTGATTTTACGACTCGAAGAGGAGTATTGGTTTTCTTAAGGTATTTTTTTTACCCGAAGTACTATTCGTTCAGATGGCATTTTGATCTAAAAGCGAAACGAAGTAAACTTGCCGTGTGAAATAATTTTCTCTGAGCAAAAGAAATTTTTTGATCGTGTGCTTCGATCATGAATGACTTTTTGATCGTGCGCTACGATCGAAAGTGAATGACTTTTCGACCTCGAAAAGTGTTTTTTTAAAGAATGCCGCATGTAGATAACGATTTTTAGCCGTTTTTTGTTCAATTGACCCAGTTTTTATTTGCTTATAATTTAGTTTTTTGTAGAAATAATTTATAATAGAAGCTTCATTATTATGTGAAACTGTAAAATTAATACCACATTGTTTTTGAGAGTCTAAATAATGCGTTTCGAATTCTAAATGAGCACATATTTCCCTATTTTTAGCTCATTTTTGGCTTTTTTGAAACTATTTTCTCCATTTTTGGATCTCATGTGGATTTTTCAAAAATCAGTGCATATGGCAACTTACCTTTGATATTTCATGTATTGAATGACTCTTTATAACGTGAGGGTTTTTCATTTTTTAAAATTCTATACATGCTTGCCCAATTTTGGCTTTTTTTCCTATTCTGTTGAATAGCGGCCGGCAACCTTTCAACGGCTATTATTTAGGCTCTCTTCTTTTTTTAATTCGCTTACCTTTGATAACGTTTTTTTGTATTAGTCACGATTTTCACACTTGACTTATTTCAATCACTGTTTCAACTGAATGGATTTTAAATTCTTTCACGTATTGAATTACCCAAAGTATTGAATGCGGTCAATGTTAGTAGTGCAAAATCAAGAGAACGGGATAAATCGATAAATCCCGGTCATTAAGTCATAGTGCATTTGGTTATCAAAATTCATTAAAGCTATTGCTGGCTGGCTTTTGTATTATGCTTAATAGCCTTCAGTTTACAAGCTGAATTATGTGAAATTTTCGAATCGAACCAACTATGCAGAATTTACATATCAAACAAGAACACTTGACACTTGGAAGAATTCGATGTCTACCTTTTAATTTTCTTTTTCGGTTTCAATCCCAATGTGCTTCAATTGGGTCAACGGTGGATTTTTTCCGGCAATTGCGGCTGTTTTCTTGTTTTTAGTATTATTTACTAGAATAAGTCTTATTGTGAACCCTCAGAGATCCTAATTTTCCATTATTATTAACTGAAGTATTTTGTGGCGTTCATTCTTTGGAGTTCTGCAAAACAAAATTCATTACTGCAATTTTGAAAAATTTTAACAATTTTATTGCCAAATATTTCGTTGATTCTAATGTTTGAACTGTTTCTACATTTTAATCGATACAGGAGGATAGCTATCTGATTTTTTAAATCCTCGAATACTAATTATGGAAATATAATTGCTTATCTGCTTCTTTTTTTCGAATTGGTTTTTTAATTTTCAAAAATCAGGAGATACTGTCTTAATTTTTAATTTTTTCTGTCCTTATTCTCCGCATTCCAGGATGTAGCTTTGTATCTTTTTCTTGAGACCTATTTTTTAATCAGCATTGCTTTTATCAGTTGCTAAAAATAATGATTTTTGTCTTTTCTTTTCTATTTTTTGCTGTTGATTTCAATTGACATAGTGCGGAAATTAGTGAACTTGGTGACATGCCGTTGAAAAATTTTGAATCACAATCACTTTCTAAGAATGTTATTGTGGGCTGGTTTTTGATTTCAATCGATTTTTTGCCTTCGAATTATGTTCTCTTTCTTTTGCCTTTTTGTTGCTTAATTCAATTCTTGTAAAAGTCTAGACTCCTTTTATCTATGCTATCTTCGATAAAAGAGAAAATATACCTTGTTGTTAGGTTAATAGTAGTGACTCCAGAAATAAACAATCGATGATTTTTGAGGCCTATATTTTAGTCTTTGGGTCGCACAGTAGAATGTGGAGTTCGATTTTCCAGGTTTTTATCTGAGTTTGTTCGTGATTATTTGTAGACCTCTGTTTTTTTTAGCCTATCTGCATTCAACTCTCGTATGTATTTGGCTTTTCATTGTTACTGAATGTTTCCAATTATATTAAGTTCACGCTATCGAGATTTCAGTTGTTTTTCTGTCAAAATTATTTAATTTAAAAATGTCTCGGTTTTTTATTTTTGTTTCAATATTTTATGTATTGTGAATGAATGATGTCGTAATTATATTATTTTTAACGTTTCTCCATTATGTCAATGCTCATTTTTTGGTGACAGTGGTGAAAGTTTTACCTAGTTTTTAAAATCAAATCCAATGAAATGGTGTGATGAGTTAATGTTTCAAGACCAACTAATGATGAATTTTTCGAGCAAAGAGTTGCTTGGGGTGATGAAACAGAAGGCAATGGTGACGATACTTGGGAGTCTGCAACGCCGTCCAAAAATGCTAATGTTGAAACAACGGATGGCTCCGTTTCTGCAGTTGTAGATACACCCAAAGTGGCCTTTGAACAGCTTTTGGAACCCTTTTTTTGTTGAGTTTGAAGCTGATGATTTAAGTAAAATGTAAGTTCAGTCTCATATATCGCCCAGTTTTTATCAGAAAGAATGCTTACAATTTTAATTTGCAAATTGTTCTCACAATTATAATGTGGTGCTGGAGAAGTAGTTGCTGTCCGAGATCCAGTGATTATTTTGATTAATAGCCGCACAGCTATTATTGGCCTTCTCTCGATTTTACGACTCGAAGAGGAGTATTGGTTTTCTTAAGGTATTTTTTTACCGGAAGTTACTATTCGTTCAGACAGCGTTTTGATCTAAAAGCAAAAGAAAGTAAACTTGCCATGTGAATTAATTTTTTCTGAGGAAAAGAAGTTTTTTGATCGTGTGCTTCTATCATGAATGACTTTTTGATAATTCAGTGGTGAAAGTTTTACCTATTTCTTAAAATCAAATCCAATGAAGTGGTGTGTTGAGTTAATGTTTCAAGACAAAAGATTGTAGTTTCAGCTGTTACGGTTTTCCTTGCAAAGTTCCGATGCTTGAATCGCTTCCGGAATTCTTCCGGTTATGGTTTTTTTTAATTCGTCAAGATTTTTGTTACGACCATTTGACGTCGCAACCACTTCAAATCTGCTTTTTGTTCATTCGTTCATGCAATTTCGACTGCGTGCGTGCGTGACGTCATTTCTCACTCTCAAAATGACTTCCTCACTTTGAAATTAAGTTTTCGTCACTTTAATTCAAAGAGATAGGGTCAAGTGAATGTGTGTCAATCTAAAATAAGGTTATTTGAGAGCAGCTAATAGAGGTAGCAATAACTTACACAGATTCCTAATCAAAATATAACATCCCATTCATTAATGAATAGAGTAATTTTACGGTCTTTTTTACTGGTTTTTTGAGACTGCAAATCTATGAAGCTATGCCGACTGTTTTCTGGCAATCTGCCAGCTATGTTAGTAATTGTTTTAAGTCAGTACTGAAGTGCAACGGGGTAGGGTGTTCACGTGTCAATGTGAATTTTTTTCTCTTCACCCCAATTTTTTCAACCCCCATTGTTTGATTGCGGTATCTTTACAACGGTACGTCCTTGAAACCCGCAACAAAGTGGTCACACGCAATTCATTTTTTGTAAAAATACGCAATCCACACAAGTTCTTTTTTGATCATTTTTTTTTTACTTTTTGCTAGTTCTACTGATGTTTCTTTGTTGTGATTGTTACCACAAATGTGTGTTTTGACTTTTTGCCATTTCCTTGAGCTCAAATGGAAAACATGAAAGGCGCTTCTGTCAAATGATCGATTTTGATCAAAGGGCGTCTTTTAATTGAGTTGAAGCCATACAAACAAAGTTCACGTACAGCCACGACAAACTCAAGATCAGATTATTTTCCTACGCTTTCTATGCAATTATCAGTTGTAATTATCAGTTCTATGCTTTTATCAGTTGCTAAAAATAATGATTTTTGTCTTTTCTTTTTTTTCTGTTTTTTGCTGTTGATTTCAATTGACATAGTGCGGAAATTATTGAACTTGGTGACATGCCGTTGAAAAATTTTGAATCACAATCACTTTCTAAGAATGTTATTGTGGGCTGGTTTTTGATTTCAATCGATTTTTTTTCTTCGAATTATGTTCTGTTTCTTTTGCCTTTTTGTTGCTTAATTCAATTCTTGTAAAAGTCGACTCCTTTTATCTATGCTATCTTCGATAAAAGAGAAAATATACCTGGTTGTTGGGTTAATAGTAGTGACTCCAGAAATAAACATTAGATGATTTTTGAGGCCTATATTTTAGTATTCATTATGTTATTGAAGTATCCAGTTTATTTTCTAAGAATATTACCTGCCTTATTGTTAAACAATGTCTTTGGGTCGCACAGTTGAAAATTTGTTCTGAACATGTATAAATGGCACTAGCTCTACATTTAAGTAACAAATAAACACATTTGAACGTAATTGAGTGAAAGTTCATCAATACAATTCAGCTTAAAGGCTATATCTGAATTAGGACAAATTTTGATTGCTTTTATCTACTTATCGCGAAAACTATTAAGGGTATCAGGATGAGTGTCGCAGCGTTATGGGACATGATTAGACAAAGCTGGTGATATAAAACTTAATAGCTCCTATGTGAACAAATAATGGGCCTGGCTTTTTTGTGCTAGACCCAACATTAGTACATGGAACGAAATTAAAAGCTAACGTTTTGAAGTTAATGAGATCTGATTTACCAGTCGCGAAAATGGGGTCTGAACAGACTTCTAGTAAACAGATGAAAAACAAACAATTTTAGATGTTTAACTCGAAATATGAGAACATGTTTGTCGATATATGAATGTGCGTGCTGTATTCTGGCTTGCTTAACAATCGAAGCGTCGTTATTCGCTTAACAGTGCACAAGGAGAAATATTACATTCTAGGTGAAAGTGGTGGTGATGCACTGGTAGCTAAGCTAAATTTTAGCTGACCATCCTTGTTGTCTATTTTGTTTACTTTTTGACTTGAATTGTCAAGTTGGACGAGAAGTACACTGAAGATTTGAAAAATAACAGCCATATTTTCTAAGCATTTTTTAAAATGCGTTTGTTGCCTATTTAAGGCCGACAGCGTGTTTTAAGGAGCAGCTAGTATATAAAACACTCTTCTGTGAAGTCAATGGTGTTTTAGTTGTTTTTGTTTTTAGCGATTAAACTACTTTATAAAGTACTCAAGCGTCCATAACAATTGTCTTCATATGAAAATGAGTTTACAGAGTGCTTGTAAAATTCAATATTTCAAACTTATCGTAATTTCTATAACACTAGGAAATATCCCAATTAAATTTTCAAATGTTACCAGGGAAAGAGTGGAGAACATGACAAAAATTCCATGCTTTTTTCGTTATATGTTAGAACTATCGGGGTCGAAAATTGTCGTCTTTTAGTCCTCAAAAACGAGATGAACAGGTAAAGCCCAGAGGTCATTAAGTATGTTAGAACAAAATCTTAGTCGCCCGAGGGACCTAGTGCCCTGACAGGAGGGCGCTTTCGCCCGAGAGCTGGGCACGAGCCCCAAGATGACCAAGATTTTGTTCTAACGTATATGTAGAACCAAAGGGTACGAAAGTGTTTGAATTTCATTTGAAATTGAAGTTAAGTGTAAAATTTGCAGATTAGTGAAAGAGAAGTTTTCTTGAAAACATACTGGAGTTGAACTAAACCAAACTTCTCCCTCTCTGATAGCGAAGCAGCCAATTATTTATAGCGATTTGATTCAAGAAAGTGAACGTCTATTTTTTTTGTCCTACCTTTAGTGTCCTATAGGACACTAAGTTTAGGACAAAAAGACTTTCACTTTTTCAACTCTAAGTTCAAACTTAGCTCTCTCATCCTCGAAGTTTTAGTGACCAAGGAAATCGTACCCCGGGTTCTCTAAGTTCTCTTAGAGCCTTTAGGCTTACTAAACTCATAATTATGCGAATCACAGAAACTGTTTTGCAGACATAAATTTATAGTTTGAAGGGCGTTTCGTAGAGTTTGAACCCCCCCCCCGCCCCGCACACCCCGCGCCCGACCCCCTTCCGCCCGTGCGCTTCAAATATTTGCTCCAACTAATCAAGCTGTCGCCTAATATCCCATCCCTCTTTTTTATCTTTTTTTATTGAAGTTGATTCGAGTGTTCAATAAAATTGCTTCTGATGTTTAATTGACAAGCGTGAGATATTAATTGAATCACTGATCAGAATTTTTTACAGGCGTGAGAGTACTTTATTTCATATTTCTTTGTTGGTTATAGTGATGACAAAAATGTTGACGTTGATGATGAGGAAAGCGATATAGAAGAAACTGCTACTCATAAACCCAATGAGAATATTAGTCTGAAAGATATGCCGGAACATTGTCAGAAGGCTGCCAAAGACACGTTTACTAAGTTCTACCACCGGATATCGGCAGAGCCAGAACAGATCATCAGGTTGGTTACCTTCTAATCTTCCCCGTTTCAAAGTAAGATTTAATCATGCAGCATATGGGCATTCCTATTTCTCCATTTAGCTCTCTGATTCAGTGTAAAACTCTGAAAGGATTGAGATTTCCTGATTTAAAGTTTCTGGTTTAGAAGCGAAAGAAAAAAGCTTTTAAATACAAATGTAGCTTTAAGTTATGCAAATCGAGACATGAAATGATGAAGTCAAATTTAAACACAATAACTGCTGAACATTTTTCTTCTTTATAAAGGGAAGGAAATAACATGTCATGTGTTTTGTTGATATTTTGTCTGTATTGATAATTTTGTGGATGATTTTTTCGTTAAATTGTGCCAAGATGAAGACTGCACAATGCACCTTTGCTTAGTTACTATCGGACAATCGTTGAACATTGTCGTGTTTCAGATACGGAGGCTCTGGTGAATATTTACCAGTACATTCAGAAGATCTTCAACTACCCAAGAGTTGTTCAAAGTGTAGACGTGCATTAATATGTGAACTGCAATTACTGCCATCTTTCCACAGCTGTTTTCGAGATTCGCCATTAGTTCATTGCTCACTCGGAGTATTCACGTGTGCTAATACCTCAACTTGTTCAGATTTTGACTTAAATTGTTTGAGGATATCTAATTTGATTGTTGAAGTTGAAAAAGACTGAAAATTGACATTTCTGATGCTTGAGTTGAAACCCATTTGGCTGTGCGCTATCGGAAAATCCTAAACAGTCAAAAAACATCTTCACAGCATTTCTTTGCGAGCGTAAGTTTGTTACGTGGTGTCGATATGATGTCATTCATCAGTCATACGTTTTGACAAACTTCACAAAGTCCAAGTGGGCTTTTGAGTTGCGGAAAGCGTTTCAGTTTTGCGAAATTAATGAATACATTCAGTATACATGTTCTGTGTTTTCTCGAAGAAAATGTTTCTTCAGATCTGAGTATGGAGGATCAATTTTTGTCTGATGTCCATATAAATGCTCAGAGACGCTCAATGAGTAAAGAAAATGAGTTTGTCGAAGAACGATTCAAATTGTATTATCCGTCTCTCGAAGGTGAGTGAATCATTGCGAATTGGAGTTTTTCAAAATTTCAATCGTGGAATCGATGCTGTCGTTTGAGATGTGCAAAATCTTGATGTTTATACTAGCCTTAGTAGTATGGTAATCCGCCATATGACTGTGGGGGGGGGGGGGTCCGACCCCCCCCCCCCTACAAGACTTTTTACCTTTGAAAAACTGAAATCTGTGTCAAAGTTTTTTTGTTCTAGTGAAAAGGCGGATTACCATACTTGTATTTTTTTAAGGAAAGTTTTATGTGGGTATTCATATAAGGGTAGTTTTGGAATAATTCTTTCACCGCGCGCATGAAGGGTATTCATTTTGTAACTTGAACTTTTATTCCATTTTGGAGAGTTAGAATTGTTAAAACTTGTCAAGTTTTGTTTATGGTTATTGAATTTAGGGGGAATTAAATCAAAGCGGCGGTCTGCCTTGGAATTTTGTTTTTCAAACTTAAAGTAAATTAATTGTCAGTGTTTGGGGGATTTTTACAGAATTGGTTTTACAGCGAGAGGCAAAAGTGGGGGGTAAATTAAAATGGGTAAATTGGACTGCCAAGTTTGAGAGTGGTGGAATGCCCAGAGTAGTTTTATGAGTGTCTGCAACTTTGATAAAACTTGTTGTTTCCAGGGCATTGGAATGGGTCTTAATTTGGGAATTTTGTTAGAAATAGCACCTTGTTTCTTGTATGAATAGAGCTAGAAACGTTTTACTATGAACGAAGCGTTATGAATGAAAGAAACAAGTCATGACACAACCGGTTTGCACTACGTGTGAGCTTACTTTTACAGATTCGGTAGAAAAATTGAATCACTTTTCCAAGTTTCATAAAAATCGATATTTAAAGTACTGCAAAAAGTGTGATCAGCCAATTTTTTTCTTATCCCAATTGTCCCATCACCGTCGCCATAAGTACTTCCTCATATCAAATCCCCTTTATTGTTTCAAGTCCCTTTGTTCTGGTAACATTAAACCAAATTTGTCCTTTCTGTAAAACAGCTTTTTCTACAAAAAAAGAGTTATATTTGCATCACTTATCTAACCTTTGTCAGGGAGACAAAGTGGACAAGATTTTTGCCAGGAGAACGGGAAGAATCAGCTAAAGTAAGCGTTTTAGTATATTATTAGCCTGATTTATTAAAAAGACCATTTGATTAACAGTATTTTATTCTGTAATTTGAAACTTTCCTTTCTTATTAGAGATGTACTTATTCAAAATACAGAATGAATACCAATTCAATCACTCTCAGAGTCATCTATATAAGCACGGGTGCATTTTTTGAGCAATAGTGGAGACTATTCACTGCTTTGCAAAGTAGATTCTTGTCCTTCTCGAGAAATTATTGGTGATAATACAATCTCGCTGCTGTCTGCTTCATCGTCCGTTATTGGACTGATAGCCTTTCTTTTTCTGATTTTTTCCAATGAGAAGTTTTCAGTACTCGTTGAACTGGTAGGGCTCTCTTCCGCTTCAAGCAAAATAAAAGGATTGGGGGTCTCCTGATTGGTTTCATCATCTTGATCGGATATCAAATTGAAATCAACAACATCATTCAATTGTTCATTTGAGTATGAGGGTTGATTGAAACCAGGATCAGGGGTCTCCCAACCAGACGCTTCCCCTCCTTCAGGTAAGTCAAAAACAGTGTACTTTTCGGGGGGTTCTACTCCCCAGTCAACGTCCTCACAAATTTTTTTAGAGAATATTTCTTCTCTCAGACTGTAATGTCCGAACGGTATTGTCGTTGTACGGTCTGTGTTGATGTATCGCTTATCATCGTAGGCATTTAAGGCAATCTCATTGACACAAACAGTATGAATTTGATGCTTTTCAGAGCTAAATTTTATGTTTTCGAGTCTCAAAAGATCGCCTTTCTGTAATGTTTTTTTGAACATTTCGTGTGTTAGTTTGGTCTGTGCATAACTCTTGGTCCCCTTGGCAGACATTTTAGCATTCTGCCCTGCAATTATTGAGTATAATTTAGGTTTTAAGGCGCAGAACTCTTCAATTGGCATGCCTGCAAGTTCGTCCTTAAACTTGAGGACAGTTTTTTCATTGGATCGATCATGTAGTTGATGATTTTCTGGGAAGTTCGACAGATCGAAATGGCTTCTCAACCTTGAATTTTCGGCTAAATCTTTATAGAAGTTCGGACTTTTGATTTTGTAAATAAATGAATCTGTGTCAGAATATAAAGGAGTACACTCGGTTTCCATCTTCATAACATTATAATGGAAATCCATCATGAAGAGCTTAAAACGTTCCAATATGCTAGCTCCTACTATTGTAGGTTTTGTCCAACTAATTGACTGTTTCTTCTTAGTAATTAGGGAAAGGTCTTGATCGACAATTCTGATTGAAGAGATGGTTCCTTGCGAGGTGGCGTTGAGTAATTCAACATCATTCCTAACAAAAGTTACGGTTACTCTATTTCTGAGGCTTTCACACAGTTTGCCGGATGCGGAGTTAGACATTAATTTATAAAAGTCTTGATTCAGTTTTGACTCTGCTTGCTGACGTTTGTTGGTGTTCAGTTGAATGTAGGCTGAGAGCCATTTCGACTGACAGAATTTGACTGCGCGATGCAACTTGTTGACTTTTATTTCATTCGATATGAAAAACTTTAGGTTCCGGTAATGAGTGACATAGTTCATTTTTGAGTGATACGTCTGTCTAAGAAACAAGTCATGACACAACCGGTTTGCACTACGTGTGAGCTTACTTTTACAGATTCGGAAGAAAAATTGAATCACTTTTCCAAGTTTCATAAAAATCGATATTTAAAGTACTGCAAAAAGTGTGATCAGCCAATTTTTTTCTTATCCCAATTGTCCCACCACCGTCGCCATAAGTACTTCCTCATATCAAATCCCCTTTATTGTTTCAAGTCCCTTTGTTCTGGTAACATTAAACCAAATTTGTCCTTTCTGTAAAACAGCTTTTTCTACAAAAAAAAAAGAGTTATATTTGCATCACTTATCTAACCTTTGTCAGGGAGACAAAGTGGACAAGATTTTTGCCAGGAGAACGGGAAAAATCAGCTAAAGTAAGCGTTTTAGTATATTATTAGCCTGATTTATTAAAAAGACCATTTGATTAACAGTATTTTGTAATTTGAAACTTTCCTTTCTTATTAAAGATGTACTTATTCAAAATACAGAATGAATACCAATTCAATCACTCTCAGAGTCATCTATATAAGCACGGGTGCGTTTTTTGAGCAATAGTGGAGACTATTCACTGCTTTGCAAAGTAGATTCTTGTCCTTCTCGAGAAATTATTGGTGATAATACAATCTCGCTGCTGTCTGCTTCATCGTCCGTTATTGGACTGATAGCCTTTCTTTTTCTGATTCTTTGCAATGAGAAGTTTTCAGTACTCGTTGAACTGGTAGGGCTCTCTTCCGCTTCAAGCAAAATAAAAGGATTGGGGGTCTCCTGATTGGTTTCATCATCTTGATCGGATATCAAATTGAAATCAACAACATCATTCAATTGTTCATTTGAGTATGAGGGTTGATTGAAACCAGGATCAGGGGTCTCCCAACCAGACGCTTCCCCTCCTTCAGGTAAGTCAAAAACAGTGTACTTTTCGGGGGGTTCTACTCCCCAGTCAACGTCCTCACAAATTTTTTTAGCGAATATTTCTTCTCTCAGACTGTAATGTCCGAACGGTATTGTCGTTGTACGGTCTGTGTTGATGTATCGCTTATCATCGTAGGCATTTAAGGCAATCTCATTGACACAAACAGTATGAATTTGATGCTTTTCAGAGCTAAATTTTATGTTTTCGAGTCTCAAAAGATCGCCTTTCTGTAATGTTTTTTTGAACATTTCGTGTGTTAGTTTGGTCTGTGCATAACTCTTGGTCCCCTTGGCAGACATTTTAACATTCTGCCCTGCAATTATTGAGTATAATTTAGGTTTTAAGGCGCAGAACTCTTCAATTGGCATGCCTGCAAGTTCGTCCTTAAACTTGAGGACAGTTTTTTCATTGGATCGATCATGTAGTTGATGATTTTCTGGGAAGTTCGACAGATCGAAATGGCTTCTCAACCTTGAATTTTCGGCTAAATCTTTATAGAAGTTCGGACTTTTGATTTTGTAAATAAATGAATCTGTGTCAGAATATAAAGGAGTACACTCGGTTTCCATCTTCATAACATTATAATGGAAATCCATCATGAAGAGCTTAAAACGTTCCAATATGCTAGCTCCTACTATTGTAGGTTTTGTCCAACTAATTGACTGTTTCTTCTTAGTAATTAGGGAAAGGTCTTGATCCACAATTCTGATTGAAGAGATGGTTCCTTGCGAGGTGGCGTTGAGTAATTCAACATCATTCCTAACAAAAGTTACGGTTACTCTATTTCTGAGGCTTTCACACAGTTTGCCGGATGCGGAGTTAGACATTAATTTATAAAAGTCTTGATTCAGTTTTGACTCTGCTTGCTGACGTTTGTTGGTGTTCAGTTGAATGTAGTCTGAGAGCCATTTCGACTGACAGAATTTGACTGCGCGATGCAACTTGTTGACTTTTTTTCCATTCGATATGAAAAACTTTAGGTTCCGGTAATGAGTGACATAGTTCATTTTTGAGTGATACGTCTGTCTCAGTTTTTTAATTTTACTGTTTGAAACGTTTAGAGCAGTTTTCAGTTCAGACTGATATTCCCTCAACTCTAGAGGATCAACAGGTTCTTTATCTGATATGAGAGGAAAGTCACTGTGTTTATCATGTAAATCATCTGGGTAGTGAAGGTCCACTTCTAAAATATATCCTATATCCCCCTCATCGTCTGTGTTCAGAATGTCTTCTAAACTGATTTCCTCTACAATTTCAAAGTCCTTGAGGGGAGAGGATAATGTAGCATGACTCCGCCGTAAAGGTTATTGGCATCAATGTACAGTATGGACGATGGTTCTTTTGATTCGTCAAAATTGCTGAGGAGTGAATTGTTGGCAATTTCCAATCGAGAACTGTACACTGATGCCAAACCGCCTCGGATCATTTTTTCCGTTAAATCAAAGATGTTGCGATCTGTTAACAATTCAAGATCGGGCTTGCAAACTTTGAGGGAGGCGCTCCCTGACAAATTCGAAGCGGTATAAAACTGAACGCAATCGAGCCCGTAAGTCTCATAGCACACTGTTCTTATTTCCTCAAACCAGCAAGCTAGTTGGAGCACATCTCCTGTTAAATAGAGCTCGAGAAAGTCTTGAGATTGACACAGTCGAACTCTATGAACAGTCTCCAGAGTTGTTCAAGTTGTTCTTGCGTGATATCCATTTTATTATCTCTGAGACTGTTTTTCCAGTTCTGAATGTTAGGCAGTGATGTTTCAGACAGCTTTTTAAACGAATCAACATATGAGTAGGGAAAACTACTTTTTTTTCAACAGCTTTCGTTGATCGGCTGAGTATCCTCTAGAAGTTGTCTAAGATCGTAAATTTGTCAGCAGGTAAGATTTGGATTAGCTTATCTAAGCTACCTGGCATCAATTGCAAGCTGTCTATAAATCTTAGATACTCGTAAACAGTGACTTCATTTGATTTGCGTTTTTTCGTTTCAATATGTACACCAAAGTTCAAGGCGATAATTTTTTCGTCATTGGTAGGAATAACGTTAATTTTTGTATCCTGTGAAGCTGAGTGAAGTGCTTTGACGATATGATGCATATCATAATTCATCATATTATGCGCAACAATTGGTGTAAAATTGATGGTTCTCCGCTTCAGGTTACATTCACTGTGAGCATATCCAATGAAACTTCCAGTAAAATGACAATGGTCTATAACTTTTTCAGCATCGTTCACGAATTCATTATTACAAATCCAGCAGCAATTGTACTCTTTTTTGGACGGTGCCACCCCATTGAATATAGGAAATTTACGCTTCTGGTTGTAGAAAAAGCGTGCTAGTTTTTCCAGTTTAGCCAGAAGCCTTTCCATGCAGTCAGGTCCTGTATATATGTCAAAATGTATCGGCGTAGGATTATTTCGCTCAATCACCATAATACAGTTACTGCAGGGTCGATGTTGTTCAATAATATTTGTGCTGGAAATTTCTGGTCTGTTCTTGACTGTGGACACAGGTACAATCAATGACTCTAAGTCAAGTAAGTCAAGGTAAACCACAATTGGTGAAAACCATCTAGCTGCGTAACTGTCGAACACTAGTTTGTTTTTTCCTGGCTTGGGCATTCTGATTTCTACTGCGTCATTATCGTAACAAGTTTTTGATGATTTTGAAACGATTTGTCAGATGCACTGACGTGGAAGCATTTTCGGCAAAGAAAGTTTTTATCACGATATTCTTTACCACTGATCTTTGAAACAAGCTTGAGTAAGTCGATGATTAATACATAGTGATACTTTTCACCGTCGCTGAGAAGTAAATCCAGTATGAAGGGAAAGGTTTTTCCAGTTGATAATCGAAGCGGTAGGAGTTGTTTGTCGTGATACCTTAACAAAAATTTTTAATAAATGTGAGATTTTTCCATGGCTCCATTTTTTGTTTTGAGATGAATTTCAGCTATTCTTTTTGCATTTTTTTTATGTTTTGTTTTAGTTTTGGGTTTTACTTTCAACTATTAGACACCATTGAAACTTTTAAAACCTTCTTACCTGAAAACATTCACCTGAACTTCGTTCATGTCCTCGAATTTTGAAATGTCCATCAAGCTCATGGGCATATCGAAGTCACCCACAGGTTGCTTTGCTGCTGGGTTTTCATTGCTGTAGGTAAGGACGTTCGTCCTTGGTCTAAAACAATTGCGGGGTGGTTCCAGAGTTTCCTTTTTAAACACCAGATGGTATCTTGCAGTGTAACAATACAAGAAACAATTTTCATCGTTTCCGTTATGGATGTTGAGCAGGTTTGAATCTCTCCTTAACAAATGCCCTTCTGGAAAAGGTATGAAACTGCTGCCACGGACAGGTACAAACCGTACCAGCTTTAGTGTAACTTTATCGATAGACGACAGCTGCCAACCGCTTCCATGGCTAGAGAAGGAAACTAGTTTTGTTACGATAGAATCCACTAGCTCTGTGTACGTTTCATCTGAAAGTCCAGTGTGATACAGTGATACTCTCTCAGTATTGAAATAAACTGTAACCCTCACGGTTTCCTCTGCTACAGGTTTTGTGAGGCTCAATTCGACGGTCAATTGCATTTTTTGGGGATACTGGTTTGTGTATTTTCTCACAAGGTCGGAAATTTCCTTGCGTTTTTACGAAAAGGTACTCCATAATTTCCAAACTAGTTGACTCAGGAGTGATCTCATAATAGTTGATGCTACCCTTGATCGAAGTAACTGTTGGTTTTACAGGGTTTATGTCTTCAGGAGCCATGTCGTAAATAGGTAAACCATGTTCATTGTTGACATGGTTTGCATAATCAGTTTTTGATTGGAATCCGATTCGGCATGAATAACAAATTTTAACCACTGGCTTCTGGTGGTTAGTGATGGAATGCTTGCGTAACAAAAGTAAGCTGTTTTCATTTGCCGAACATTGTGAGCAACTGAATGTTAACACATCAGGAAAGATATTGTGTTTCCTTTTCATGTGTTTTTTTAGGGATCGTCTGTCGCTGAGCTGAATAGAGCATTCTGTGCATTGTAGGCCCATTTTAAAGTTTTCTATATAAAAAAATTCCAAAAAAATATTCAAAAAATAGAAAATTGCTCAAAATGATACAAAAGATAATTCTTGGGAAAGAGTTAATTACAATTTGAATAAGAAAGTTGGAATAATTTGGGTGAAATAGTTTTGCTTGGACTGAAATAACTTTAAAAGAAAGACTAACAAGACTGAGAAACTTGGTCTGAATTTAAGTGAAAACGTCGAAAACCGTTGAGTGAAACTATGTAAATTGGTACCGTGTTCCCAATTCAAACTCTCAGTTATTATCAAAGCTTGGGTGTGTATGCTGTTTAGCGTTTGCTTTTATTTTATAACAAGTATTTTGAGCTGATAACTTTTACCCTTGTGACCTAATAAACACGGGCATTTATATTTCAAACCCAAAACATTGTAAAATTATTGTGAATGAGTTATAGTAGAAAGCTGATAACATGTCTATGAACTAACGTAACTGTACTAACCGTAAATTCAATCTGGGGGTTTCACTTAAATCGATTTATTCTTTATTTAAAACTTTAGTTTTTCTAAACAAAATTTTGCTTTAACGTTTAATTTCCACAGTATTGATATACAATTGAACCTATCTAAGTTCAAAATGAAACACGCCGCGAATGATTTTACGATTCGTCGGAAATATGTTCCCAGATAACTCTATAATAGAAAGTGGTCAAAATTGTTCCTAATACTCCCCTCTAGCCTGAAGAGCAATGAAATAAGAACCACTTACGCTTTCTCTACTCATCATGTTAAACACAGTTTCAGACCACCTCCCGTCAATTGGAGGCAGGCTAAGCTGAAATGGAAAAATAAACAAACCAAATTTCAGTTTTTTTAAACGAATGAATTTTTCCATTGAAAATTGGATAATTTAAGATTACATGTAAAAATTTATAAATTAAAATTTTATTAAGAAAAAATTTTTGCTTTGGAACCTGGAAAAAAGTTTTTTTTTGCAATTGCTACACACTCTTTTTTGGTATAGGGTACAAAATCAAAAATCGTATGTCCAGTTTTTGAGTAAACGGCAAAAATATGAAATTTCGCTTTTTCCTAAGTTTTTTGATAGAAAATTTTAGAATTCTTGAAAAATTTATGAAATGTACTAATCTTTTTTCGGTCAAATTCTACCATTCAGTTCAACGGCTTTCAAATTATGCTTAAAAAATTGAGAAAAAAAATTTGACAAATTCAGAAATCAGAATTTTTTGTAAAAATAGGAATACATGTAAAATTTTTGAACGTGAAAATTTTGTACAGAAAAACATTTCTGTTGAATCATAAGAAAACCTCATTTGCGCTTGCTGCACATTCTTTTTTCCATTCAGGCTGGAGAATCCAAAATAGTTTATCAGGTTTCAGTGTTTAGAAGAAAATTCTGCTCAAAAAAAATTTAAACTTTTTTGGAAATTTTGTTCAAAAATTTATTATAACTTCAAAATGTTCTTTGCGGTGTCTTCGAATTTTTTGGATGAACCCTTACTTTTGGTTCGACTGCTTCCATAGTATGCTTCAAAAGTTGAGATCATATTAGAAAATTATTCACAAATATGTTTTTTACCAGTTGTTTTCTTTACACAATTTTTTTTCAAGAAAAAATAATCCTTGAAACTTAGGTTTATTAGACATTGAAAAAATTGCAATGTGATTTTCTCATGTTTACCTTTAAGCAGTGCTCCCCGAGTATAGTTTTCACCTCTAATGGTAAGACATTGAGAAACACTAAAGAAAGAAGAAGATAAATTGAGATTGTGTTTAAGTTCAAACGAAAACAAAAAGGAAATTTTGTTTAAAAATTGAAGTTGAATAATATTTTTTGTAAACTTGAATAATTTTGGAATAAAATTTGAAGCCGTCAATGAACGTACATTTAATTTTCAAAGAGGTAATTATTTAGAGTGTTTCAAGCATGATCTTGAATATAAAACTGTATTTCAGCAAGTAGGTACGTTGTTCAAAATATTAATTTGGAAGGGGTTTGGCTCACAGTTTAGCACACTTTTATAAACAAATGTCTATCAACACACCCAGGGTCACAAATAATTCTACATTCTAATTAACTCTTATGTATTCAGCAATCGTAAAACTATGGGTTTCAGGCGTTGTTTTCAAGCTAGAAGATAACACGGAATGCACTGACAATCTCGTTGTTTTGTTGGAAATACTATAGAGTTATATGTTTGACACATTGCAGTTTGCAATTACTGTTCCTGGTTGCTAAACATGTAGCTAAACACGCAGCTACCATGTATGTAAACGCTGTATTTTACACTTTGTTCTTATCAGTTGAAGAATGTGTGTGTGTGTGTGTTCTATTCAATCTCGTTGTTTGTTGGAAATACTGTAGACATACAAGTGTTTGAGACATGGTAGTGTACAAATACTGTTTCTGTTAGCTAACCATGTAGCTAAACATACAGCTAACATATAGTTAAATGTTATATTTTACACATTATTCTTATCAGTTGAAGAATTCTATATTTAGCTCTCACGTGTGTGTGTGTGTGTGTGTGTGTGTTCAAATTTCATTTCCAGAGAATTCATTGGTATTTCATTTTCAAAGTAAAACAGTTTGACTCAATAAGTTGAGAAAAGAATTATACAATGCCATTTACAGCTAAGAAAGACGCCGAGTTTGGAGACGCTCATTTCGACGTTTCTAAAAGTGAAAAACGTTTGGTTAGAGCAACGATTAAGTCTTATGAAAAGACTGGAAGTTACGTCTTTTTAAAATTATTCAAAAAAGCTGAACATGACTACAAATTTCAACAAAGAATTACACTAACACTCGAAGAATTTGAAAAGCTGATGAAAAAATCTCCAAAGATTCGATCCACTGCTAACAATTCTAATGATACTGATATAACAGCTAAAGCCACGCCAGCAAAGAAACAAAAGTTGAAGCAAAAAGACGACGACCACGAAATATCTGAATAAAAGAACCGCTTTGACAAAATGGTGGAAGCTATGTATGAGCGCTCACCTGCTTACTTTAAACAATTTTAAAAAATTTCAGATTTTTCGTTTCAGATGAGAAACCATCTTCATTATTTGCCAAGAGTTACGCTGTGTGCATGCATTTTGAAAACGGCTATTGTGAAGTGTTACCCTCTAACCATTATCATGTGTTGTTTGATGTGTCTGACGTTTCTACGGAAATATTGAAACGTAATAAGCTTTATGCAGTTCCCTGTTTGTACACAACCTTCAAAACTTTTTTTCAAACGGAGCCACAGTGGAGGCAACTGGAGAGGTTATTGAAAAACTCAAACTAGCTGTGGAGTACAACGGTTCAGCACCGCTAACAAAAGGAGACTTAACCGCAATTCAGAAGTGGTTACCAAACTTGAGCAATATCCCGAGCAAAAATCACCGTCAAAATGGAATTGTTGCCTACAAATCTGGAAAATGCTGAGAAAACATTGAATCAGCAAATGCAAACTGACTGTTTATCAATTGAAACTCTAAAGAGATTTGAAAACCTTTTGTATGGTCCTCATGCAGCTGCTTTCTGTCAAATAATAGATATTTTTGTGAGTGGTTATGGGAAATTAGATATTGATAATGATGTTTTGTGTGTACGCTTAGTTTTTGAAGAAAAAAATAAAATTAAAAAAAAAATTGATGTCGATACAAAAGTTAGTAATGTTAGAGCATCATATGAAGCGCAAAACGTATCAAATCAACATCACTCATCTTTACAAATTGTTTTTCATCAAAGAGGTAATGAGCAATATAAATGCAAAATAAGCCACACAATATTCAGTTTGCTTTTTGAATTGGTTGGTTTCTAAGCAATTCAAACAGTTTGAATATTATCAGCAGAGGAAGCAAGTCTCTTATGTAAATTTTTGTACGAAGCTAAGTTTTGTCCAAGTGGATCAGCAAAAAGATATTTTCCATTTCTCCGACAAAAAATTGTCCAATGTGTTCCAATTGGCTGAGAGGTTGATACATTCACTATGATGAAACTGTTGTGAGATAGATTAACAGGGAAGTTGTCAGCTGCGAATACACCTCGGAACTTGTATTTCAAAAGTACATGCTTGAACAAGGTTGTTTATTTCATCTTCATCCATCAGTTTGTAAGAATATGATTTTTGAAACTCTTCGGGCAGAATCGATGAAGATAGTGCTTGCTTTTTCCCCAATATTAAAAATTTCTATATTGTTGGGTAATGCTGCTGAAAATTTAAGTTCAATTGAAATTGAACAATTTGTAAGTTCAGGATGAATAAAATCATGTGAAGCCTGCTGAGTGCTGGTGAGATCAAACACCATAATGAAATGGTTGGGGTATTCAGACAAACTAATTCCATGCCCATTATCGATATAGGCTAAATCTGACATTGTGTTGAAGTACAAGCGTTTTACGTCAGTTGTCATTATGTGGCTGTCAGCAACAGGGAGTCCATTTCGATTAATACAAATCTGCTCCAGATTAAATTTACGAAAGTGAAAAGAATTGAGTTGTTTGCTTCCTAAGAAGGCTTCATTTGTGTTAAGACAAATAGCAAGACGTCGAATGGGCTCCCTGCTAAATACATCTTCCTGTTTCCAACTTTGCAAACCAGTGGAAGCCAAAAACGTTTTAGTTATAGTTTCTAAGTAAGGATAGGACGCTGGACTGGATAGTAAAGTTTTTTCAATTGCAGAGACCACGTCATCGTTCAGCGCCATTTTTCTCACATACAAATTAGCTTCAATAATTTTAACCTTGTATGATTTTCCAGCATCGTCAGAATTTATTACAAAATCATATATTGATCGTCGAAACGAAATTCGCAGAGTGACTCCACTCAAAAGATGACGATCGCATGTAAAAAAATCTACTGCCACTTTTCCATAAAATGTACATTCAGCAGATTGTCTAACCAAAGCTTTTCGTCTGTTAACTTCAGCTGTTGTTATCGCTCCAGGATTATCCTCGTACGAATAACCTTGGCAAGCAAACCAAGTTGCTTTTGCATCCTCGTTGTGAGAAAATTCAGTTTCAATGAAACTTTTTTGAGCATAATTTCCATTTGCATTTGAAATTTTTAATCCGTTGGCTGATACTGTGCAGTCAGAAAAGAGTGAAAGTAAAACATTATTACAAAATTAAGGAGCGTCTGTTTTGGTTACATCTGCTGCAGCTCCAGCATCATATTTTAAATCAGCTTCAGATGCCCGAACTATCTTGTATTTAAATTCAAGGAAAATGTTTTGCAGATCAATAAAATTATTTCTGTCTCCAGCAACCTCAAACTCAAGCATGGGTCCATTAGGACTGTAAACTGGTCCTACTTTTTGACAAAAGCTCCCATCAAAAGTTACAAGAAGCGCTGGTTTTTCAAATAAATCCAAGGAACTATGTGTTGCCTCTGTTGGTAACATGTTTACCGATCATCTTTAACTTTGGCAAAGAAATCCGACCGACTTCTCTTTGGCTGTTTGTGTTTTGAAATGACTACGTTTCTTTTTTTTGCTACCTTTTCTCGCTTTTGAACCTGAACGTTTGGATCGTCTACGATTCATTCGTTTTTGTCTCATTCGCAGTGCCAATGAGCCTCCTGTTTGCTTTTTGACCGTATTTGATATCGTGTTTTTCAGCGCCTGCTTTGGTGATTTTTTTTACTGACAACGTCCATCAATTCTGGTACGCTCTGTAACAGAAGTTCTTTTCCAACACGTTTTGCTGCTGGTATAATAAATTTTCTTGCAAGAGGTAGAGCGATTCTTCCGATGCCACTTGCTAAAGCTCCAAAGCCGCTACCTCTTTGTCTATAGTGTCCCGAAAAATAAGGCAGTGCAGATGCTTGATTTGTATAGTATGATTCCATTGCTTTTACTCACCAAATTTTTTGAATTGTAACGTCAGAATGACTTTAACGGTCCCTGAAAAGGGGACTAACTGACCTGTCTTGGTGCGTAGTTCTACAGAAATTGATTGAATCGTATTTGAAAGAAGTTTTTTGTAATCCAAATTCGAAAAAACTTTTCTGTGTGTTGGTTCAATCTCGCAAACGCTACCGTTTTTCAACCGCTGTTTTGAATCAATGACTCGTAGTAAAGGTGCTTTTGCATCGCCGACGTTTTGATACTCAATAATGTTTGTATAAATGAATATCAAATGTTTCCCGGTGCAAAGATCAGCTGGAAAGTCCCCCATAAAAGCCTTGGTATCATCTTTTTTCATCAGATTTTTTGCAGTTGTGTCCATTTTATAACCAATGTGTTCCTCGTCCATCAGGGACGCCCTTGAAACCAATAATGCTCGGAATTTCATCGCTTGGAAACGTAATTCCCTCGTATTTTCCAATGACAATTTCAAATTTACCGGAACTTTTAATTTCTCTGAATGAGAAATTTGGCAAACCAAGTTCTTTTAATGGTAGCTAACAACTGTGGCACAGTATCAAATGTTCTTGGCATGAAAGCTCATCGCTCACCGTTGTATGGATGTGATATGACATTGGCTCCAGAGCTATTCCGTTGGTGATCTTCTAAACCACCTAAACTGTAAGAAGTTAGGACCCCGTTTGTGATGTGTTCTATTTTAGTTGGAAAAATAATTTCACTCAAAGCTACTCTCCAGTCTCCCGACAACTGTATTTCATCATTGAAAAAATTTCTGAATGAAGCCAATGTGTTGATCGAAGATGTCCATTGAGGCGGAGGAGATTACATGTACTGTAAATTCATCTTCAAAACGTTTACTTGCCATTTAGCACAGGAGATTCTCGTACTAATTGGAGTTCGGGTTGATAGAATTTACCCTGAATAATTTCTTTATCGGTATCAATGAGAGAATACGTGGGAGGGTTCAATGTTGGGATAGACGAAAATTGAAAAATCTCGTCTGTAAAAGACTTTGTAACCCTTTCCAAAGGTCTCCTCTTTTTTCAGAATTCGTACAAGATCACCAACAAAAAATTTTGGTTTTTGAGAAAATGCTGCAATCGCAATCAACGATACAAGCCGCGGAACGTCTTTTTTTGTGACTTTGTTTGAAGCAAGTTTGATTGTTCGATTAACTCTAGAATTGATAGTTTTAACGAACGAATCCAGTTTATCTAGATATGAATATGTCCAATTTTCTTCTAAATATCTGTATATTATATTCTTGAGGGAACGTATATTTCTTTCAGCAAAAGCAGACTTTTTCTCACTGAACGTACTGTACAAATGAATTCCGCGTTTGTAGCAAAGGTCTTTGAAAGCACCGAGGAACTCTGTGCCATCATCGACCCGAACTTTTTTAGGTTGCTTATGTTTGATCATCTTTTTGAAAGCTTCTGCAGTTTCTGTAGCATATTTTGTTTTTAGTGGTTCAACCCTGAGATATCTTGACAGACAGTGAACTGCAACAAGAAGGTATTTTAACGCCACTGTTGTACTTTGCAAGTTTATCAACAAAGGCTAGATCTACGGACCAGATCTCATTTAGGTCGTTAACAATTACTTTAAGCAGTGGAAATCTGAGGCGACGTGAACGATATTTGGTGAAGGATGGTTTCGTTTCCAGATACATTTTTACTTTTTTCATTAATAATTTACTCAAATTTTGCAGTCTTTGCGTTTCCAAATGACGCAGGTCCTTTTAAATAGAGGTTGTCAAGTTTCTTCACATCATCTATAGAGAGCCCAGTCTGTTCTACTCGTGTTTTCGTCTGTCTTCTTTTTGCTCTCATCGACTTTTGGTTTTGCGTTCTTTTCTTTCAGATCCTCCTCTTGGTTGTTTTTGCTGCTGCTGCTGCTTTTGTTTTCGAGTCGGTTGCTCTTCCTCTGCTTCGCTGTAAAACTCATCGAGTACTTTTTTTGCATGAGTATTGTAAACCAAGTGCGCTGCTATATCAAGTTCACTCACTATTCTGGAATACTTTTGCACGTCAATTTTTTTGGTAGGTTGTTGTAAATTGTACAAGAAATTTGTCACCTTCACTCCTTGAGGTTCATCTTCAACATGGAGAACATTATTCTCTTCACTAATAGAAACAGTATCGGAATCAAAAATTTTTTTCAGGATAATTGCTGCTCTTTTTGTTTTAATTTCTTCCATTAGTTTTAGTTCTAGCATTATTGAGTCAAAGGCTGAATCTTTCCGTTTTTTCACTACAGGTTCGATTTCACTGTCATCGCTAACAAATGATTCCGATTTTACATCATCTGGATCACTTGTTCCATCACCAATACTCCTTGTTCTCGTGATCAGTCTATCAGTGCTTGTGTCAGCATCTTTTTTTCCACTGCTCTGCTCAAAATTTGGATTAGATCTTTGTAGGAGCGATAACTGAGTGGCTTTTTGTTTATATATTGGATTATCAAAAATTTCTTCCTTGGCTGGATTTTTCGATATGAACAACCTCTTGGGGATCAAAACAAATTCTTCTGCATGCATTATTTGACTTTTAAGTAAAGATAGCACGAGAAGCCTTTTGCCTTGATAAGTTCTGATTTTCTTGCTAAAATAAATCGCTTTTTCTTCACACTTGTTTCCGTTGATAATAACTGCTTAAATGAGTCCTCTTGTTTAGTTACTAACTGTTTGTTGACTGGAACATTGCCATTAATTACATTGAGCAAACACTCGCACAGAAAATTTATAAAACTATTTGGTGCTTCTTTGAGGAACTTTCTGATATTACTATCAGACAGCTCGAGCATTTGCTTTAGCATACATAACTCTTTCTCTCTCATCTGTCAAATTAGTTATAACCGCTTTGGAGGAAGGTAGATAAAAAATTGTTGGACCTGGTTGTACA
Source organism: Convolutriloba macropyga (assembly GCF_964194025.1). Lineage (NCBI taxonomy): Eukaryota > Metazoa > Xenacoelomorpha > Acoela > Convolutidae > Convolutriloba > Convolutriloba macropyga. Next base: position 28,679,139 of record NC_134475.1, read on the forward strand.
ATATTTGAACAATAACGCAAGGAGTCTGAGGTTTTTTGGATCCAAGTCGATGAGTAAGTGTCCAAAGGGTGATTTTGTTGCTAATTCGTAGCTTTCTTTTAAAAAACTTGTGTTGTTTAACTGTTTACCAATATAGGTGATCTGCTGTATGTCTCTAGGTGATTTGAACAAAATGACGTGGGTTGTGTTGAGATCAATTTTTCTTGAACATTTACTCTGTTGGAATAAGTTATGCTTAATGTAAATGACGCTAATATTTCTATGACGTGCAGCAGTTGCGAGTTTCGAAAATTCTTTGTCATTGAAAATTTCCTCGCAAGAATTGTCAAAAACAAGCAGACAGTTTTCCAGCTGCGAAATGAAATCAAATCCAGAAAACTTTGTGAAAAAAATGTTCAAGTTACGCTCTATAGAGCCGAACTTTGGTTGCTCGTGTTGATAAAAGTAGTAAATAGATATAATTTTGGATAAAAGGTGTTTCTCAGTAACATTTGAAATATGAGCTCAGTTCTACCACAGCATGACGGCCCACAAACAGCCATGAATAGTCTATCGCTTGTTGAAATTATCTTGTTCTTAGCTTCGGATTAGGAAGCGCGTAGCCAACTGTGCATGAAAGCAATGAAAACCAAAATGTTGACTCTTCACAATCAAGATGAAAAAACACAAGTTTGATCAAAGACACACCAATAAGAATCAGTATTATTACGAGTTGAGTAAAATACACTACTTCTGATCGTGGTAGACTAGAGTTACAAAGTTTCAATGAGCGTCTCTCTTGATTTTCTTCATTGAAAACTAAATCATTCAAACCTATTCCAGCAGGTAAATCTATCTGGTCTTCTTTATCACTCATTTTAAAAGACGTTTTGATCAAAAATGAATTAAAACATCAGTTTTTGTGTTAGCTCATTATTTTGTTAGTACCTCTCTCAACCATAAGAAATTCATATGTATATCTAGAGTCTTTGTCTTCCTTCTTGTAAGTCACTTTGTAGTTCGATTGCATGCCATAATCCTTTGCATAGTAGACAATTGACTCCACATTTCCTTTGCTGACAACCTGCTTTATTTCATCAGGGAGACTTTCGTCGTCCAGGGTCACTTGAACCGGTGCTGACGACTTGTGAATAGGTAAAGGGGTTAGTTTCAGTCTTTTCATTTTCTCTTGTAAAGACATGGTACGTTTGATAATATTCGAGCAGTGAAAGATATTTCTTCAGCGTCTCAACCTCAGCTATGTTGCAAAGAATTTGTTGTTTCCTCAGAATACATTGCCCCGTGATTCTACTTTCCTCTCTGACCAAAGATAGAGTTATTTGATTATCATTCGTTATGCAACTGAAGGAGCTACCTTCTCCACTCGATGGCTCATTGGTGGGCAGTGTTAGCCACTAGAAATACAATTGTGCTTTTCTTTTAGCACAATGTTTTTTCTTTTGTTTCTCGGGTAAGTTGAAAGAGTGCAAAGCACAAGTAAAATGTTAAATCGGATGAGAAATTTCTTCAACTTTTGGGCAAAAAAGAGTGTCCAAATCTACAACTTCCTTCTGCAATAGGGTTTGCAGTGATTCCGATTTCTCTTTTCCATTTGCATAAAACTTTCCGGATGGAAAACGAAGTTTAATTGCGATAAAGATTTGGGATAGAAACCAGTAAGGATAACTGCCAGTGCTCCAAGATAAACCATGTAAGAACCTACTAACCCACTGATGAGATCTCCTCTCACTAGCGGAAAGAGAATTGTATGGCAGTGGTGGAAGAAATAAGATTGTGTCTGAATAATTGTTTGAGCAAATCGATAACTCTTTAATTATAAAACCGGACTTTGTGACAAAACCTTCAAAATCTAAGACAACTTCGGAATTCAACGTTCCAGCAAATTAAACAAATTCCTTTTAAACGTTTTCACGAAAAAGGCAAAACGTTAGACCAGTCATGTGACCATTGTAAGCATTTGTGATTGGAACGGGTAAAACGTAGGAATATCCAGGGCCTTTCTGACTATGCTCTGCAATAAACCCTGAAGCGTCATGAAGTATTGCATGTAATCGAAGGAATTTATAAGACTTCAAGTAAGTGTCTAACGAGGAGTTGTCTATACCAATAAGTCCACCATATGGTCTCAACTTGAGAACTATTTCCAAATTAATGTCTGGGTCCAGATAATGACATGCTGCCAAAAAGTATACAAACCGTTCACTATATTCTGGGTAGTCAACTTTTATTTGTTTTTTAATTTCATGAATGTTTTTCAAATCTATGGTCGCTATGGTTGTCATGCTGATTCTCAAACAGAGAAATAAATAAATGAACAAAAGTTGCTTTTATGTACGAAAATAATCAAGTCAACAAAAATTTGTCTATCTTTTATAGTAGAGACCTTATCTGAGAAAATTTTCAAGTCAACAAAAAATCAGTTTTTAATGCTCTTTCATAGCGCAAAATCCATTTCAGACCAGTTTAGGACTTCAAAAAAGTTTAGAATTTTTCTCAAAAATTGAAATTTTTCTATGTTTCGACCCCCATAGTGTGGAGGTGAATAAAGTGAAGTCAATAAAAAATCATTTTTGAGTGCTCTTTCATAGCGCAAAATCCATTTCAGACCATTTTAGGGCTTTGAAAAATTTTCTAAAAAAATATCAAAAAATTTTTGAAAATTTTAGGCCTCTGGTGTCTTATATTGGATTTTTTATGTTTTCACCAAAAACATTTAGTGAAAGTCTAAAACTTAGCTAACACCTAATTCTATATACAGCGAACAAAACTTGACAAGTTTAAACAATTCCAACTCTCCAAAATGGAATAAAAGTTCAAGTTACAAAATGAATACCCTTCATGCGCGCGGTGAAAGAATTATTCCAAAACTACCCTTATATGAATACCCACATAAAACTTTCCTTAATCAATACAAGTATGGTAATCCGCCTTTTCACTAGAACAAAAAACTTTGACGCAAATTTCAGTTTTTCAAAGGTAAAAAGTCTTGTAGGGGGGGGGGGGGTCGGACCCCACCTACAGTCATATGGCGGAATACCATACTACTAGCCTTCCATCTATTTTCAGATGGATAAAGCGAAATTATTTTGAGCGTAAACAGATTTGCTCTAAGACAAAATTTGCAGCAATTTTATTAGTCTTCTTTGTCTTTATAGCTGCGAAGCTGTAAGCTAAGCACAGCTATATCGCGATACTCTAGGTTTTTTTGCTCTCTCGCTCATTTTTGTTGTACACTTTTTGCGTTATCTTAGCAAAAATCTGCAGTTGAAGAAGTTAAATTGCAAGAATTTCCCATATGCATAGCCTGAAGTTTGAATACTTCCTTGAATTTTTTATTGCTCTCAAACGAAGTTTTTCAATGATATTAATCTGTGGTTTTTTAATGCAATTTTTAGTCACTTCACTACACCCATCCCAACCCCGTGCACATCGTTCCACCCGTAATACATTTCACCCCCGCCCCTTTCCCTCCACTTGCACCGCATTCACCCCACTCCCTTTCATTTAAGCTGAAGATAGCATTCCTAAACCGTAGCTAGCTCATGACGAAGCCAACCGCTCGCCAGGCGTTTGAGTGTAATTTTCCCCCAAGTTATTCGATTCTGTTTGCTTTTTCTAACTCGAGTTTTGTGTTTTAAGTAAGGTTACGCGACTTTTTAGACTAAAAATTGGTTTAGATGAAATGTTATTGAATACGAATATTTAGTTACACTCATTAATATCTAATAGAGTGCATATTTCTATGCGTTTCGGCAGTACGCAAACAAGCAAAATATTAAAGCTTGTTTGAGCTAGAGCTGTAAGAGCTCTGAAAGCGAGGGCTCTTAAAGCTCATGCAAAGTCGCTATGTGTTCAACCACCGCATTCGGCTGAGCTTGTTATTTTCAGCTATTACTCTGCGCCTGGGCTTGAATTGCCAGCCAGTGGATTGTATCCTCGCAGAGACGGAAAAAGTGCTTCTGCTACAAATTTTTTATTATAGTGATCGCGTATACTTCTTGCCAGTTGCCATAGTCTGGTTGGTTGTTTCCTATGTCGACATACAATATAGCAATAACCCAGCAGTGCATCACATAGCAATTAAAAATACATGATTTTTGTCTTGCTTGTAACACTTCTAACTCTCACCAGTTTGAAGAAAATTTGAAGTTTTGTTGTGAATATGATATCTCTGGTTGATTGCATGTAATCGAAGGAATTTATAAGACTTCAAGTAAGTGTCTAACGAGGAGTTGTCTATACCAATAAGTCCACCATATGGTCTCAACTTGAGAACTATTTCCAAGTTAATGTCTGGGTCCAGATAATGACATGCTGCCAAAAAGTATACAAACCGTTCACTATATTCTGGGTAGTCAACTTTTATTTGTTTTTTAATTTCATGAATGTTTTTCAAATCTATGGTCGCTATGGTTGTCATGCTGATTCTCAAACAGAGAAATAAATAAATGAACAAAAGTTGCTTTTATGTACGAAAATAATCAAGTCAACAAAAATTTGTCTATCTTTTATAGTAGAGACCTTATCTGAGAAAATTTTCAAGTCAACAAAAAATCAGTTTTTAATGCTCTTTCATAGCGCAAAATCCATTTCAGACCAGTTTAGGACTTCAAAAAAGTTTAGAATTTTTCTCAAAAATTGAAATTTTTCTATGTTTCGACCCCCATAGTGTGGAGGTGAATAAAGTGAAGTCAATAAAAAATCATTTTTGAGTGCTCTTTCATAGCGCAAAATCCATTTCAGACCATTTTAGGACTTTGAAAAATTTTCTAAAAAAATATCAAAAAATTTTTGAAAATTTTAGGCCTCTGGTGTCTTATATTGGATTTTTTATGTTTTCACCAAAAACATTTAGTGAAAGTCTAAAACTTAGCTAACACCTAATTCTATATACAGCGAACAAAACTTGACAAGATTAAACAATTCCAACTCTCCAAAATGGAATAAAAGTTCAAGTTACAAAATGAATACCCTTCATGCGCGCGGTGAAAGAATTATTCCAAAACTACCCTTATATGAATACCCACATAAAACTTTCCTTAATCAATACAAGTATGGTAATCCGCCTTTTCACTAGAACAAAAAACTTTGACGCAAATTTCAGTTTTTCAAAGGTAAAAAGTCTTGTAGGGGGGGGGGGGGTCGGACCCCCCCCCCTACAGTCATATGGCGGAATACCATACTACTAGCCTTCCATCTATTTTCAGATGGATAAAGCGAAATTATTTTGAGCGTAAACAGATTTGCTCTAAGACAAAATTTGCAGCAATTTTATTAGTCTTCTTTGTCTTTATAGCTGCGAAGCTGTAAGCTAAGCACAGCTATATCGCGATACTCTAGGTTTTTTTGCTCTCTCGCTCATTTTTGTTGTACACTTTTTGCGTTATCTTAGCAAAAATCTGCAGTTGAAGAAGTTAAATTGCAAGAATTTCCCATATGCATAGCCTGAAGTTTGAATACTTCCTTGAATTTTTTATTGCTCTCAAACGAAGTTTTTCAATGATATTAATCTGTCGTTTTTTAATGCAATTTTTAGTCACTTCACTACACCCATCCCAACCCCGTGCACATCGTTCCACCCGTAATACATTTCACCCCCGCCCCTTTCCCTCCACTTGCACCGCATTCACCCCACTCCCTTTCATTTAAGCTGAAGATAGCATTCCTAAACCGTAGCTAGCTCATGACGAAGCCAACCGCTCGCCAGGCGTTTGAGTGTAATTTTCCCCCAAGTTATTCGATTCTGTTTGCTTTTTCTAACTCGAGTTTTGTGTTTTAAGTAAGGTTACGCGACTTTTTAGACTAAAAATTGGTTTAGATGAAATGTTATTGAATACGAATATTTAGTTACACTCATTAATATCTAATAGAGTGCATATTTCTATGCGTTTCGGCAGTACGCAAACAAGCAAAATATTAAAGCTTGTTTGAGCTAGAGCTGTAAGAGCTCTGAAAGCGAGGGCTCTTAAAGCTCATGCAAAGTCGCTATGTGTTCAACCACCGCATTCGGCTGAGCTTGTTATTTTCAGCTATTACTCTGCGCCTGGGCTTGAATTGCCAGCCAGTGGATTGTATCCTCGCAGAGACGGAAAAAGTGCTTCTGCTACAAATTACTTATTATAGTGATCGCGTATACTTCTTGCCAGTTGCCATAGTCTGGTTGGTTGATTCCTATGTCGACATACAATATAGCAATAACCCAGCAGTGCATCACATAGCAATTAAAAATACATGATTTTTGTCTTGCTTGTAACACTTCTAACTCTCACCAGTTTGAAGAAAATTTGAAGTTTTGTTGTGAATATGATATCTCTGGTTGATACACAGTTTTTTTGGTTTGTGAATATGATATCTCGGGTTGATACACATCTCCATCTCTTCGTGTATCGTGTTGTGGCATCCACTTATTGTCTCCTAGTGAACCATTGCTTTGGCAATAATACAATCGTCCTCCGATAGCTATGTGCGAGCAAACCTGCCTCTACAAAAAACCATTTGGGCAAACAAAAAAGTCAATGATCTTTTCGACGTTTTCAGTAATAAACGAATTTATCTGACTGATAAATTGAACATCGCAGTCTGAACTCAGAATAATAACTATTGATAACAATCAAAATTATACAAAATATCAGCCATCTGGGGATAGTAATAGTCGGTGAAGGGGAGGAAGCCTCACAATATTAGTGCGATTTTTTTTGTTTCTCGGCTCACCAGATTTTGGAGTGAAAATTGATTTAGATGAGATGTTGCCTTGAAAACTAGTATTTAGTTGCATTCATCACTATCTGATATAGCGCATAAGTGTATGTGATACTGCAGTACGCAAACAAGGAAATTATCAGCTCTCACTGCTCAAGCACAATCGCTGTATTTTGCCTCCGCAAAACTGATAAATTGAACATCGCAGTCTGTGAAATCAAAATAATAACTATTGATAAAAACGAAAATATTGCAATGTTTCAGCCCCCTGGGGTGGGAAAAATGATACGAAAATTGTAGTCAATGAAGGGAAGATTTCGATGAGATGTTGTATTGAATACGAGTTCTTATTGACGGTCATCACTATCTAATTTAGTGTATACTTGTATGTGTTCTTGAAGTAAGCAAACAAGCAGAATGTTAGCTCTCATTGCTCAAAACAAAATTGCTCTATTTAGCCCCGCTCTGAGCTGAGCTTGTTAGTATTTGCTGGTTTTGCTCTGCTGCTGGGCTTGAATTGCGAGCAAGTTTATTGTATCCTCCCAGAGATTGGAAAGAAGCTTGTAATATAGATTTACTCTTTTTATAGTGATGCTTTATACTTCCTACCACTTGGCAGTGTCTGATTGGTTGATTCACTATGTCGAAATGCAATGTGGCAGTAACACAGTAGTATTGGATCAATAGCAATAAAAACATAGAGTTTTGTGTTGTATGTTGCTCTGCTACAGTCTCTGCTATGTCACTTGGTGTTCTGAGTTAACAGGTTGGACTGCCTCCTGGTTCGAGATAAGCATCAAAGTTGCCAGTGATTCACTAATTTGTTCTTTGTTCTCTATAATAAGCTCTAATACCGTCTTTTTAATCCCTTACTGACACATCTCTGCAGCTAAAATATAGAATTGGACTTGCTGGTTGTCTTTCGAGATTAAATGGAGCAAACGTATTCCGTGATGTTCATAGTGACGGTTCTTAAAAACCAGTTAATAGATTGCCTCATCTTCTCAGCCGGCTATTATTGTGCTGTTAATTATGATCCAAATTACTTGGATTGTGTTGGTGTTCTGTCTTTTTTACGACTAGAAGGAGAGTATTGGCGTGGAATGTTTGTTGATCGGTAATTTTTCTGGAGTGTATTTGAAACCGAAAGTGAAATGCATGAAAACGAAGTGTTTAGGTAAAATTGCTGAAAAAGCCAAGAGATGTGAGAGTGGCTATCTGTTCATGTCCTTTATTTGAGAGAGCGATAAATGTAGGGGTGAAAAATTTCCACTAGGCGAGCGTGCGGAATTGTTTGATCACTTGCTGCATTTTGAAAGCAGTTTTTTAGTTTTAAGTATAACTATTTATTCAAAGATGGTTCCCTCAATTATCTCAAATGAAAATTGTGGTTTTGGAAGCTTTTTGAACATATGAAGCGAGGTTAATCTTTTGGTGTCAATTTTAATTTATTTTTCAAAACCATTTTGCCTTGTTTTACGCTTCAGAATTTTTGTATTCTTAAAGTTTTGGGAGCTTTTTTGGTTAGTTCCTTTAGCTTTAGCAGTTTTGGTTGTCTCTCAATTTGATTGAGACCGTCCTTGCGTTGTTTTTGAAGAAAATTCATTAATTTTGACCTATTTTTTGCCCATTTTTCTGCTTGCCTACCTGTTCCAATTTTATGGTTGTCGCTCGCATTTTTCGTATTCAATTCTCATCAAAAGCAATTCTTTTGTTGTTGCTACAATGAAGTGACATCCAAAACGACTGATCACTTTTCACTGAAACAAGTTATACAAGTTTCTATTTTGCTCTTTGCTTTTGTAAACTGTTTATTTTTAATTGTTTCTCCGAACAAGTTTAATGCACTAGGTAGATGACACTCCAGCAAACGTTGTAATTAGAATTTTTTCCGAACAATTGTTTGGAGGTTGCAGTTTTTCCTTTTAGAGAGTTTTGTTTGAGTTCTAGAGTATGTTATTTTCTTTTTTCTTTGCCGTCAACTTTCCCTTTGCCCGCGTTATTCTTTGACAGCGTTACAGTGTCTGTCAATAGGGAAATAGTTGCGAACTGCTTGTATTTCGGTAATAAAAAGTCTTTTCAACAGTGTTTTTGGAGTCGGAACTTGAAGTAAATTTTATCAGATGCTTTTTCAGTTTTTCAGTTACTTTTCTCATATAAATTTTCCTGCTATTGTTTCAAAATGTTGTGTAATCATGTTGGAGGTGCATCAGGTCAGTGAGGATGATCGTTTTTACCTATTGTTCTCTTGTAATTTAATATTATTAGGGACTTGTCTGAAAGGGTGCCATTTGGGGCTATGTTAGTGAATTTAACTGTTTCTGTTCAGAAATGATGCTTTCTATTTGATTTTTTCGGATTTTGCAAGATTTTATCGGGCACTTTGTTGACTATCTTTTAGTCTCATTAATGACAGGTCTACTGGTTGATAATAACTATTAAATTAATCGAAATAGTTGTTTCATACCGTAGCTATCGATTTTGTGATTTTTAAAATTTTTGTTTTCAAAAATTTTTGGCGTGATTTTGACACTGTAAAAAATAAAATTCGATTTTTATGGCTTTATCGCGTTGCCCAAAAAATTTAAGTTCTGCTTAGCTTTCAACTATGGCGTACTTTTTTCAACCTATTAGCTCCATCTTTTAGCTAACGTTTTCATTGACGGAGATACCATACCGTTTGTGCTCGAATGTTCAGGTGAATCTTACCTTCTTGTGTAGTTATGTTATCTTTTTCTGTCATAACAACTGTAAAAAGGTGTTTCAAGACTTCTAAGGTTATATGGTTTACTGTGATTAAAGTTTTGGCATTAATTATTTTCATTAATTAGGCATTTGCAAAGTTTTCATAATTTGATGTTAATAACACTAGATATTGGAATGCGAATTTTTCAATAGTTTTTTGCGTGTTTTTGCGAATTTAGGGTCATGGGCTTTGTGGAATGTCTTGGTTTGTTGTCAAAGTTGTCCTTAGTTAATTCAGCTCTTTGGGTTGTATTTCAGGAATTTTCCGGCTATTTGTCGAATGTTTCTCATTGCCGCTTTATCGACATTTTTTTATGAAGTATTTTTGATTTCTCTCAGCTATTTTCATTATTCACTCATTTTGCTCGAAGTGCTTTTGATCAGCAGTCGCTCAGCAAAGCAATATAAATAAACGGAGTCATAGAAAAACGAAATCAAAATTGGAAACGGGATAAACGCATAAAGCCCAATTGTTGACGCTCGCTATTTAAACTTTGTTCTCACAAGTCTAATGTTCCATCTCTAATGCTTATTGGTATTATTACCAGCCCCTGTTTCATCTCATTAAGGAACAGAGGTATGTCTAACTTAGAAATGAAATTTAAAAGAGTTCGCTTTTTAAAATGAATGTTCAATTCAATCCCATTATGGGTCACGGGAATCAACTGCGGCTATATTCCGGCAGTCTGCTGGGTAAGTTTTATGTTATTTGCAATGACCGCGTCCAATTAGTCCAATGCCAGAATTCGAGTCGTTGACTGAAAGATGGAGCACGTGTGCACGCAAATGTGATAAGTATGTTTTTTTTCCCGATGGTAAAATTTTTAAGACCCTATATTAGATTGGAAGACAATATTTGGTTCGGTTGTGACAGATTGATATCAAATTCGAACCATTCAGAATGGAATTTTATTTTTGATCTTCTCTCCTTATTTTTAAACAGCAATTTTACAATAAATGAGAATAGCCATAGCAAGGAGGCTCGTTAATATGCGTTTGCACATGATGTTCCGACCCGAGCTCATCTGCATTTTTGACTTAATTGTCATCCAAATTAAGAGATAATCAAAAATATATGTTTGAGTTGAAAAAATCTTTACACGCCTAAACTACTAGTTGAATTACGTAATGATATGACCCAATAAAGCGCTCACGCAATCTGCCATTAAAAACGCTACGAGAAAAAAAAACACAACAAAATCAGCAAAAACAAAAATTTCACGGCAAAAACTCAATATATAAATTTAAAAGCACCTGGTAACGTCAAAATGCAATAAGATAAAACCTTAGCTACACAAATTTACTCTTTCTTAACTACACAGCAGATGGAATTTTTCCTTAATGAGACTAGGTAACAAGTCGGCAAAAAGAAATAATGAGGCAAAATTCAATAATCAACATTTTTAAAAACGTTAAACTTCATACGTCTCAAAAACCCTTAGCTTTTAACGAAATAATTTGTGATAAAGTTCCAGAAGTCGTTACAAAACAGATAGGACCTGTATTTTTTTACACAAAGTCATAGAAACGAACTTGTAGAAAAACTCAAAAAGTAAAAACAAACAAATTGCGAAAACACAAATTATTGAAGCCATTAAAATCATAATGTTTATCTGAATATTGTTTCTCTTATTTCAGCTTTTATCTATACTATTTCAGCTAAAATTTTACTGAAGGATTAAATAAGCTCACTCGGTCCTTATTTGAAAATAATTGGGATCTGTTATTACGCGAATATGCTAAAAAACAGAAAAAGAAACACAAATATTGACCACCCACAAATCTTTTATGAAAACGCATATCGTCTACCAAACGAAACATCACTTACGAAACAATATCAATAGAGAGTTTATTTTTTGATTTACATGGGATTGAATGGGACCTCTCAGTGTTGAGAATAAGTTACTAGTTGACGAAAGAACAACAAAACTGAAATTAAATAATTTGAAACCGAATAATATCATAAACTTTAAGACTATTCGTTCTAAACTGACTGCATTGAGTAACATTCTTCATTCAATCCTCAGCTACAAGCTTATGAGACCTCTCAGTGTTTTACGACTACAAAAACAATAAAAACAGTCAAAAACAGCAAAATAAAAAAGAGAGAAAGGTGTCGAAGCCATTAAAAAGTGAATTTTTCAGAAAACGTACTATCTTCAATTATTTTAAACATCAGTGGGCTGCTTCTTCTTTTAAAAAACTGGCTTCAAAAATCAACAAATATGAACAAGTATATCAAAGCAACGAAATTTTTACGAAAAACACGTAATATCAACGCCATTAAATTATATAGCTTTCAAAGGAAATCAATAAATACGCTAAGTGATGCCTCGATGGGAAGACTATGATGTTTGTCATTCATAAGTCGAAATCAAAAAGACATCACAATAGGTCTTATAGCTATGAAAACAACCACAAATACAGGCAAAAACCAAAAATTCAATAGAAAAATGCGAGAAGAAACTGTCGAAGTCATTTAAACCATGAGCTTTTCTTTGAAATCTTTCTCTAATATCCATTGAACGTTTTTTCTAAGCAAATGAGAACTATCAGTTTTATGATAATGTTATAAGATTTCAAAAGGAACCAAAATAATCAGAAATAAACATCCAAAAATTTTTAAAAAAATTATGAAGACTCGTGGCATCGAAGTCATAAAACCAATAGTTAGTAGTCAAAATCGCTATCGAGATTAAATTAGTTGCGGTGGAAAGGAAGGAGGTACTGCCGTTACTGAAAATGATATACAGTTCAAAAAAATAGGTTTAAGATCGGTTAATGTTAAAAAAAATTCGAAAGTTTTTTAATGTTTTAACAGCCATTAGCTGTCCACTCAAAGCACTAGCTAGGTTCACTTTATGCTCATTAGGGAGCCTATTGCACTTTTAGCCAACGAGTCTATGCTATCGGACTTCAAAAATTTAGTGAAATCTCTAAAAGAAAATCCAAATTTCATTTAAAATTACGAAAAGTCAGAGTAGAAGCCAAAAGAAAAGAAGTGCGATCCCTCGAAAACGAATTTTTTGTTCATTGGGCTTCATTTGACTCTAAGTGAGTTTCGTACTTAACGGAATCTTGATATGGTAATGAACTAGTCTATAAGTGACTTTAGAAAACAAAAAAACGCAATAATTTTTCTAAAAAAACAGCTCTCAAAGAGAATTCGAGTTTTATTTTTTATGGTAAACTTGCCCATGAGAGCCTATTAGGAATGAAAAATTGTTTCATTTAATAGCGTGAAATGTAATCTTGAATTGATATTTTTATAGAAAATGTCTTAATTTGAACGAAAATTAAGCTAAAAGTGAAAACCATGCCAAATGTCCTGTGTTCACACAAAACATTAAACCTCGATAACTCCTCGGAAAAAATGAAATTCAAAAAAATCTTTTTTAATTCCTAACTCTACGCTGGACGAGCTTTTTAATGATACTTCTCACATTTCTCTACTATGAATATATCGACCGGCCAAAATTGTCTGAACAAAAAAATTCATTTGAGTATATAGTTCCTCCCCCCACATGTGGGGTCGGAACAATAATCTATGCCATGAACAGAGTACTGAGTATAAAGATAATCATTTTTAGAAAACATGTAAATTTTTAGCAAATATAACCAGATAGCTAAATATTTACGTTCTCAAATAAATTTATTAAAATCGATTTCATTTCAGGTAATAATCCTTCTGAACATATTATACTTTGTCATTTGTGCTGACACATAGTGACTCTAGCCAGCGGAACATAATCTGTGGGTTCTCTCATCACATCGTGACAGGATTCTGCGCCTTTTAAACGTTTTTATTTGTTCATTTTATTACGCAAATTAAAGAATTTGTTAAAATACAATGATTACATAATGAATGACTAAAGAGGCATCTTGGAACGACCGTTTGCTAAACGAACGAACGAAGCTTTGAAAATATTTTTCTGTTCACTGATGTTACCTCGTCATTAACTGATGCTGAAATTTGGTAAAATCGTAAGTTTTAAGTTTTTTGGAATATGTTTTAGTTAGCTCTCTAAAATGACATTACTTTCATATTGAGACTCTTCAGCTGTTTAACTTACAAAGTGCAGCGACAGCGATCACTTTACAACTTCAATTTTTAAATATTAGGTTTACTTGATTTTTGGTTTGAGTTTGCTCCTCATTTCAAAATCCTTTGCTTGAAGATAGGCGATACAGATGAAGATTCCGCGAGGCGAAATACGCGCACTGGCAGCAGTGTTGCTGGACCGGTTGCGAACGAAGTGTGTTACGTAAGACACAAAATGGAGACTACTCTGAACGATGTTGGACTCCAGGTGTGGAATGGGGCGCTACTCATATGTGATTATATTCTGCAAAATCAACAAATGTTTAAAGGCATGTTTTTAATAGCCAAGTAAACCATTAAGGTATTGAGTACAAAGCGATTAAGTGCTTTTTGTTTGAAGTGAAGTTCTTTTTAAGCATGAAAAACGGCCCAGTTTATGTAAGAAACGTAATTGCATGCACCTAGATTTGAGTTTGAGCAAACGGTCTAATTTTTCTGTTTCTTTCGTTAAATACTAAAAAACTACTGTCATGAGTATAAAAGTGCACCAATTCAACGAGTATTATGCACCCATGACAGCTATATTGTGTCGTTTCAGGCACCAAAGTGTTAGAACTGGGAGGGGGAACAGGCATTGTATCCATCATTCTCTCTTCTATCTGTGATCAAGTCATCTGTTCAGAAAAGGATGAACAAATCTGCATTTTTGACTTAATTGTCATCCAAATTAAGAGATAATCAAAAATATATGTTTGAGTTGAAAAAATCTTTACACGCCTAAACTACTAGTTGAATTACGTAATGATATGACCCAATAAAGCGCTCACGCAATCTGCCATTAAAAACGCTACGAGAAAAAAAACACAACAAAATCAGCAAAAACAAAAATTTCACGGCAAAAACTCAATATATAAATTTAAAAGCACCTGGTAACGTCAAAATGCAATCAGATAAAACCTTAGCTACACAAATTTACTCTTTCTTAACTACACAGCAGATGGAATTTTTCCTTAATGAGACTAGGTAACAAGTCGGCAAAAAGAAATAATGAGGCAAAATTCAATAATCAGAATTTTTAAAAACGTTAAACTTCATACGTCTCAAAAACCCTTAGCCTTTAACGAAATAATTTGTGATAAAGTTCCAGAAGTCGTTACAAAACAGATAGGACCTGTATTTTTTTAGACAAAGTCATAGAAACGAACTTGTAGAAAAACTCAAAAAGTAAAAACAAACAGATTGCGAAAACACAAATTATTGAAGCCATTAAAATCATAATGTTTATCTGAATATTTTTTCTCTCATTTCAGTTTTTATCTATACTATTTCAGCTAAAATTTTACTGAAGGATTAAATAAGCTCACTCGGTCCTTATTTGAAAATAATTGGGATCTTATTACGCGAATATGCTAAAAAAAAACAGAAAAAGAAACACAAATATTGACCACCCACAAATCTTTTATGAAAACGCATATCGTCTACCAAACGAAACATCACTTACGAAACAATATCAATAGAGAGTTTATTTTTTGATTTACATGGGATTGAATGGGACCTCTCAGTGTTGAGAATAAGTTACTAGTTGACGAAAGAACAACAAAACTGAAATTAAATAATTTGAAACCGAATAATATCATAAACTTTAAGACTATTCGTTCTAAACTGCATTGAGTAACATTCTTCATTCAATCCTCAGCTACAAGCTTATGAGACCTCTCAGTGTTTTACGACTACAAAAACAATAAAAACAGCAAAATAAAAAAGAGAGAAAAGTGTCGAAGCCATTAACAAGTGAATTTTTCAGAAAAAAACGCACTATCTTCAATTATTTTAAACATCAGTAGGCTGCTTCTTCTTTTAAAAAAACTGGCTTCAAAAATCAACAAATATGAACAAGTATATCAAAGCAACGAAATTTTTACGAAAAACACGTAATATCAACGCCATTAAATTATATAGCTTTCAAAAGAAATCAATAAATACGCTAAGTGATGCCTCGATGGGAAGACTATGATGTTTGTCATTCATAAGTCGAAATCAAAAAGACATCACAATAGGTCTTATAGCTATGAAAACAACCACAAATACAGGCAAAAACCAAAAATTCATTAGAAAAATGCGAGAAGAAACTGTCGAAGTCATTTAAACCATGAGCTTTTCTTTGAAATCTTTCTCTAATATCCATTGAACGTTTTTTCTAAGCAAATGAGAACTATCAGTTTTATGATAATGTTATAAGATTTCAAAAGGAACCAAAATAATCAGAAATAAACATCCGAAAATTAAAAAAAAGAATTATGAAGACTCGTGGCATCGAAGTCATAAAACCAATAGTTAGTAGTCAAAATCGCTATCGAGATTAAATTAGTTGCGGTGGAAAGGAAGGAGGTACTGCCGTTACTGAAAATGATATACAGTTCAAAAAAATAGGTTTAAGATCGGTTAATGTTAAAAAAAATTCGAAAGTTTTTTAATGTTTTAACAGCCATTAGCTGTCCACTCAAAGCACTAGCTAGGTTCACTTTATGCTCATTAGGGAGCCTATTGCACTTTTAGTCAACGAGTCTATGCTATCGGACTTCAAAAATTTAGTGAAATCTCTAAAAGAAAATCCAAATTTCATTTAAAATTACGAAAAGTCAGAGTAGAAGCCAAAAGAAAAGAAGTGCGATCCCTCGAAAACGAATTTTTTGTTCATTGGGCTTCATTTGACTCTAAGTGAGTTTCGTACTTAACGGAATCTTGATATGGTAATGGACTAGTCTATAAGTGACTTTAGAAAACAAAAAAACGCAATAATTTTTCTAAAAAAAACAGCTCTCAAAGAGAATTCGAGTTTTATTTTTTATGTTAAACTTGCCCATGAGAGCCTATTAGGAATGAAAAAATGTTTCATTTAATAGCGTGAAATGTAATCTTGAATTGATATTTTTATAGAAAATGTCTTAATTTGAACGAAAATTAAGCTAAAAGTGAAAACCATGCCAAATGTCCTGTGTTCACACAAAACATTAAACCTCGATAACTCCTCGGAAAAAATGAAATTCAAAAAAATCTTTTTTAATTCCTAATTCTACGCTGGCCGAGCTTTTTAATGATACTTCTCACATTTCTCTACTATGAATATATCGACCGGCCAAAATTGTCTGAACAAAAAATTCATTTGAGTATATAGTTCCTCCCCCCACATGTGGGGTCGGAACAATAATCTATGCCATGAACAGAGTAATGAGTATAAAGATAATCATTTTTAGAAAACATGTAAATTTTTAGCAAATATAACCAGATAGTTAAATATTTACGTTCTCAAATAAATTTATTAAAATCGATTTCATTTCAGGTAATAATCCTTCTGAACATATTATACTTTGTCATTTGTGCTGACACATAGTGACTCTAGCCAGCGGAACATAATCTGTGGGTTCTCTCATCACATCGTGACAGGATTCTGCGCCTTTTAAACGTTTTTATTTGTTCATTTTATTACGCAAATTAAAGAATTTGTTAAAATACAATGATTACATAATGAATGACTAAAGAGGCATCTTGGAACGACCGTTTGCTAAACGAACGAACGAAGCTTTGAAAATATTTTTCTGTTCACTGATGTTACCTCGTCATTAACTGATGCTGAAATTTGGTAAAATCGTAAGTTTTAAGTTTTTTGGAATATGTTTTAGTTAGCTCTCTAAAATGACATTACTTTCATATTGAGACTCTTCAGCTGTTTAACTTACAAAGTGCAGCGACAGCGATCACTTTACAACTTCAATTTTTAAATGTTAGGTTTACTTGATTTTTGGTTTGAGTTTGCTCCTCATGTCAAAATCCTTTGCTTGAAGATAGGCGATACAGATGAAGATTCCGCGATGCGAAATACGCGCACTGGCAGCAGTGTTGCTGGACCGGTTGCGAACGAAGTGTGTTACGTAAGACACAAAATGGAGACTACTCTGAACGATGTTGGACTCCAGGTGTGGAATGGGGCGCTACTCATGTGTGATTATATTCTGCAAAATCAACAAATGTTCAAAGGTATGTTTTTAATAGCCAAGTAAACCATTAAGGTATTGAGTACAAAGCGATTAAGTGCTTTTTGTTTGAAGTGAAATTCTTTTTAAGCATGAAAAACGGCCCAGTCTATGTAAGAAACGTAATTGCATGCACCTAGATTTGAGTTTGAGCAAACGGTCTAATTTTTCTGTTTCTTTCGTTAAATACTAAAAAACTACTGTCATGAGTATAAAAGTGCACCAATTCAACGAATATTATGCACCCATGACAGCTATATTGTGTCGTTTCAGGCACCAAAGTGTTAGAACTGGGAGCGGGAACAGGCATTGTATCCATCATTCTCTCTTCTATCTGTGATCAAGTCATCTGTTCAGACAAGGATGAACAAATAGTCTCAACATCAGAGGAAAACTTGAACAACAATAATCATTTACGCAGTCCCTGTTGCAAAGTTGAGTGCACAGTGATCGATTGGATGAAACCAGAGAATATTGAGTTTGAAATCCTGAAAAATCTGAATGTTATCGTAGCGTGTGATGTTGCATACGACTCGGATATTTCAGACCATTTCGTCAGTTGTTTACTTAAAATTTGTTCAGAATTGTTTCGAAATTCCTCGAGGAAAAATTTGCATTTGTTTCTCGCCATCGAAAAACGAATGGTGTTTTGCTCCAATGACATTGAACCCTCATTTCCAGCTTTCACTTATTTTGAAGAAATTTTGAAAAGCAAATTTGTTCCTGCATTGATGGCTATGTGCGTGATATGTGATATTCAGAGCCTAAATGTTAACAGTATTAAGAATCATTTTGAAGAATTTGAAAGGCCTAGCTCGATGGAATTAGTGTCTATCTCTTTGAATTCCAAATAGTTTAATGATCAAGCAACACTTTTCTCTTCTTAATTGAGCTTTCATAAAGCAAGTTAATCTTTGATCCTGTTCTTAATCGTGCGGATTACCTCAGCTAATTCATTTAAATTCATTCTGACTGTACTTCTGACTTCAAATTTGGAATTTTCTCGTCATTTTCAGGTTAAAATGACAGATGCAGAGTCGAACCCGAATTCTACTGTGATGTCGTCGAACGATGCCAACATAAAGGCAGATAAATCTCTGAAGATGTCACTGACTTGCAAATCTCTCCGAACAACATTTCCAAGTGTTAAGCAAATGCAGACACACGAGTTGTACAGTATGCTAGAAGGAGAGGACAAAAACGGAAACCTCGTTGTTTTGGTGAGTTAGTATTTGTGCGTCAAGGTGGAATTCTTGAGTTTAAAGTTTCCTTGAGATTACAAATTTTTATTTTATGATTAATTGCTCTTTTCGTTTTAACGCGATTTTTACTATCGGTTTTTTTCGTCTGACCATTTTTCACGTGACTTTTTCCTCGCTTTACTTCTTAATTTTATTTAATAGCTCTTTCATCTGATAACAGAGGTTTCCAGCCCTCAGGCCTATCAGTAGCCTTCAATCACCTCACTCAAGTGGTATCAATGGGTGCCATGCGTGATTCAGCTACAATTTTGATTGCAAGAGATTAGCGATTGAGCTAGAAATGCTGGGGACTGTCGTATCCAATTACGCCGCTATGCCCAATGAGAGGGTCAAGAAAGTCCGGTTCAAGAACTCACTAACCTCAAGTGATATCAGACTCAATTTATGAATTTATGAGAGGGGAAACCTTGTTTAAATGTAACCCAATGAGTGGGAAATTCATTTAATTTTACTAGTTTTTGTCCTCATCCATCAGCAGGGAGCTACAAATTATCCAAACGGAAGAATTCAGTTTAACTTCTACGCGTTTAATCCAGAAAAGTGGAAAATTGGCGTCGCGCAGTTAAGTTGTGTATAGCAATTGTTATCATCGGACCTTGAAGGATTTAGTTTTTTTATGGACGTTGGTCAAAACCAAGATTAAATTTGTTTAAACTACGCTATAGTTAATATAATCTACCAAAAGGTCAAAAAACTTTAAAAAAAATTTTTTGCTAACTTTCATTGACGGCAGATTACATGGTAACTGCGCCGATATGGATTTTGGTTTTAAATCTTGTTTTAAATTTAGCTGTAATAAAAATCTCGTGAAACTCCTTCGGTAACCGCCCTGCTAAATCCTGTTTTGATTGACCCCTTCACCCAGCAGTCGTTTGACAGAATTTTGCCTTCCATTTCTCGGTTTTGTTCATTTTTTTCACGTCAAAGAGAAAAATTTATCGAAAATTCAGTGCCCTTTATTGTTTTGAGCAATTGCTCTCGAACGAAGTTTGGAGCAATTATTGAAAATTTGTCTTTTTTTCTGCATAGTTTTTGCTTGACCGTTTTGACTTTTCGGGAGACTTTTACTCCCCTGACTTTTTGTGGCATAATAGTTTTAACAATTTTGAGTACTTCAACTTAATCGGCTGCAGCTTATTACAAAAAGAAAAATTTGTAATCTACATTTTCGTTTGAAACATGAAATGCTACGCAAGAAATTTCTTGTGCAATTGACTGAGCAGAATTAAAAAGCAGAGAAAAGATTTTCTTCAGTGCGAGACGAATAAGTTGTTGGAATAGGCAGCCAATTTTGGAAATAGTTTTTGAAAGCTACTTTTTGTAGCCAATTTCTTTGTAAAAAACATCAAAATTGCCTCTATCCTAAGTAATGATTTCTTTTCAGTGGTCAATTTTTTTAGCAAATCTGAGACCATTGCTGGACCATTGTGGAACTTTTGCTACTCACAAAGTCACAGGAGCCGTTTTGTTAAAAAATTATTTCGAGGATATAACCTAAGAATTTTGGACTATTATTTGAAAATTTAAATATAAATTCAAATAAATATAATTTTTAGTTCAAAGAAGTCGAACAAACTGTTCTAATAGCAGCTAGACTGATTGGGTGCAATATCTAAATGTTGCAAAACTGTTTGCAATTAGAGGTAGCGTCAGAAAGCTAACGCCTTGGATTAAACTCCCTAACGAGATACTATTACGTTGCCAATGTCCGAAAAGGCAAATTTCAATAAATTTTGCGTTTGGAATTGAGTGACAAAACTGTCCCCAGTTTTCAAAATTCATATACCATTTTAGCGATGGAATATAGTTACACAAAACATGAAAATCAGTTACTATATCAAGCAAAAGGCTTACATCTGTGTCACGACATGGATAAACGCAACCCATTTTGACAACATTGAACATTAATTAGCCTATTACTTTATTGCCCCAATTTTATTTGTAATTACTTGAGAGACCAATCCGCAATGAGTATTGATTGGAAAATTTCTGAAATTAATCACCAATTAGGCTTTCTTTCATATCGATTTAATTGACACTATCTTAATTATTTAGAAATTGTCACATAGTGTGGAAACTAGTGACTTATGTCATGGAAATGAGTGAACAAAAACTGATCTAAGCTATCATGCTAGCCCAAAAAACACGCTTTTTGAAAAGTGAGTGTACATATCAATATGAAGCAACTTTAAACTAAATTAGACTAGTGTAACTCGTTTCCAGGCACGCTTACAACTCTAATCTTAAAAAATGGGTCGTGACAATGCACGACAAAATTGATTATGAATACTCGATTTTTCGGAAATTGGTCACTTAATGACGTCATTGCAGTTCGACGTATTGCGGGACTACTGTTTTCACATAAAACTCATAATCTTGACCACTAACTTTGTTGTTGCATGGAAATGTGAATTGAAGTTACCAGATTTAATGCTGAGTAGGGTGTGCAATTGAACAATTATTTGTTCGGTTCAGTAAATTGTTTTTAATAAATATGACTCCAATTGCATTGAATTTTTTTCGGATAATGACTATTGTTCCTAATCTGGAACAATTTTAGTTTCCAACACTGTTTTTTCACCCCGATTTTAAAGTTCTCAATTTTTCCTCGTTGACAGATGTTGAATCATTTGCCGGCTGTCCTCTTCGGATGAAGCCTTAAAGCACTTCGTCTACTTCTTCCTTTTCCTCAAGTTCGAAGAGGTCGACACGAGTGCACATGACTATTTAAGGTGTATTGACAGACGGGGGTGATAGTGAAGTCATATAATCTATCATGTGTCATCAGTTAATTCACAGCCAGCATATCGCATTTTCGAATATCCAAATATCAAAAGCGCAGGTTTATCTTAACAATTAGGCTAGCGAAACCGTACAATTTTAGTAAATCGGGATGCGGCACTAAAATGGAGGTGAGAAAAACTCTTTTCAGATCGTATTTTATTCATAATTTATTTAGATCGTAAAGCAACGTAAATCAATATAAGGCAACCTGTAAGAATTGAATCATACAAATCAACATCCCGAAGCCACGTATTAACAAGTGTTCGATCAAAACCACAAGTGCTTTAGACGCAAGAGTTGTGTTCTGCTCATTTGACTGGTATTAGTCTATCTCTATTCTTACGATCACAGCCGGTTGCCATTCTTTTCAAGACCGTGCAAAAAGGCAAAATTATTAAGTACAATTACATCTTATTTGATAGGTTTAATTATTAAGTAAACTGCAGTTATTTTATTTGCACTTTGCAAAAATTTTAGCTAAAAACTTGGATCAAACGCTTCAACCATTCTTCTATCTTTAGAGGTGAAACCAACTGCAGTATTGTATATATTAATATTTTTAGGAAAAATGACAAAAATTGCGCAAAAATTAGTGAAAAATTGTGAAAATGTGAATATATGTCATAAATCTGCAAAAAAAACGGCAATTACAAAAATCAAATTTTTTCCGAAAAAGCGGTGTCGAAACAGTTAAAACAAGAAGCAATGCACTAAAATTATTAAATATGTTAAATTGTGCGTTTCTTTATTGCCAATAATGTGTAAGGTGATATGCGACCTGTAATTATTGAGACTAGGGATCAAGTAGATAACAAAGAAAAGTGTTTAGCAAAATACGTGTTTTTTAAGATCTGATTTCAAAGTCATGAAAAGCTGTAGCTATCGTCTGAACTCACTAAATAGGTTCTTGTTCATCCATAGGAAAGCAGTACAAAATTCTGACTAGAACCTCAACGGGGGGGGGGGCAATTACTGCAGCGTGACCATCAACAACGGGGTGGGCCATAGTAACGCGCTTTTGTCTAGCTCTGCACAATATGGCGGGAAATTAGCAAAGTTTGCAAATCAATATGAACTAATTCAAACAGCCGAAGATCAATTAAGACGAATGAATCAATTATATAGCACCATAAAATCATAAAAATCTGACTAGAACCTCAAAAATAGGCGGGACGTTTTTGAAGAATGCATTTCAAAAAATTTCAAATTGTCCCACCCCGTTGTAGATGGCCACGCTACAGTAATTGGCCGTCCCCTCCCCCGTTGAGGTTCTAGTCAGAATTTGATACTACTTAGGAAGCCATTAAAACTTTTTGTTATCCAGCATTTTTTATACGACTACAAAAACAACAAACACAGTCAACGATATAAAATCTTTAAATTCTGCTAGAAGAGGGAGTCGAACCCGTTTAAAGCATAATCTCTTTTCGTAGAAAAACGATATGTTCAAATATTCCTTCCTTTTAAACGCCAATATTTTGATAACTGACCTGTCAATAAGTTGGCCAGACTAGAAAAAGAACCTCAGATACGAGAATTTCCAAACATTGAAAACTTTTGTGAAAACTCATATGTTCAAAGTCGAAAAACCATTACTCAAAACGTAAAACGCAATAAATATTAAATTTTAATCCATTAGAAAGACGACATAACCTGTCTTTGCTGACCTTAAGCTACAGGTTGAGCTAAAGAGAAAAAGTTGGCAAAGCTCAATAATCCATTGTTGATTTTGAGCACAATTATTTTTGAATTCGAAACGACCGTAATCTCTAGACTTAAAAAAAACTAGGTAAGTTTCCTTGAAACTCCTTTGGCAGCCAATTGAACCTCTCATTAGTCAGCTTTGATTTGAATTTCTCTGTTCTGTATTTAACATAAAAAATCAAAATGCAAAAATGTTTTTTAAAAAGACAGCGACTTATAAAAATCCGAATTTTATTTGGAGTGGGAAGAAAACAACGTTTAGACCAAAATTAGCCTTACTTTTGCTCGTAATATAATTGTTGTGACATAATTTTAATGACATATTATTGTTCGGAAATGAATAGATATGGGTATTTTGACAGAAAAAGTCATTGTAATAAAAATATAAAGCATTTTGCATAATTATCGAGTTAAATTAGCAAAATTACCGGCAAAATTTTAAGAGCCTTTTCAAGGGAAGCGAATGTAAAACTTTCGCTCTTTGTATTAAAAAAGATTGTGTCACCAGTTTTAGGCGTGTTACTCTGGCAAATATAAACAGTGGATTAAGGAAGTTTATTTCGTGCCATTTGTGATTTTAAAAAAATGTTAAATTTAGCAAGAATTGTAGCCAAAAATAAGATCAAACACTTCAACAGTACTCTTTTATATTTAGAGGTGAAACCAACTGCACTATCGTATACAATTAAAAACAACGAAAATCAGTTAAATGTCCGTAAAACTTTAAACCTCGATAACTCCGTGGAAAAAAAACAAGAATTTTGAAAAAAAAAGAATTTTTTCATAATCTACGCTGGACGGGCTCTCTGGTGATACCACACAAGCCTCTACGATGAATATATCGATCGGTCAAAATTGACTGAAAAAAACCACTTGATTATACCGTCTAGTTCTTCAGATAATGTTTTATTGGATTTTTTCACGGACTTAGGTCTAAATCAAATAATTAATGAGGCTACGCACATTCGTGGGAACTGCCTAGATCTCATTTTCACTTCTCTAGAGTCAATTCCATTCCATCTCCCAGAAGGGCCTTTCTCAGATCACTTTCCAATAATTTTCCAAGTTCCACTCATCAATTATTACAGAAGTATACGCATCTCTACTTACTCGAAATCATCTTTCAGTATTCAAGCGTTTAATCAAGAGCTTTTTTCGCTGTACGATCTTCTAACTTTCCAAATTAAAGCCTCTGATTTCTTTTCATTATGGTACTATGAGCTGAAAAAAGCGTTCTCGGTTTCGATAGCTAAGAAACGCCGAAAGCGTGTATCAGCTCCGTTTTTCTACTCTTCGCAAACCATGCATTTGTTAAATAAAAGCGCGACGATCAAGAGAAGGCTGGAAAAAGATTGGACACTATCGGACTCATTGAAAATGAGGGAAAGTCAGAAAGAGCTTTCAGAGTCAATTGAACTTGACACGAGTCTTCTTATTGAGAAATGTAATTTGACGAGCAGGAATGACTGTTTCAAGCTACTCAGGACTCTCAAAGAGACTAGCGCTTTTCCGCCTGTGATGAATTACGACGGTGTCAGTTTTTCAACTGACGATAAAAAGGCAAATGCATTCAATGATTTTTTCAGCTCTGTATATAGTTGTAAAATTCAGGAAAATGTTCCAACAGCTTTAGGTTCGAGTATTAAATTACAAGATGTTACGTTTGGAGTTCTGGAAATTGAAAAAAATATTGAGCAAATGTGATGACAGTTCTTCCATGGGCTCAGATCAAGTACCATCTTTCTTGCTTCGTGATGGCTGTCAAGTTTTAGCCCCAGCAGTTATGGCATTATTTCAAGTTATTCAAAAGTCCTCGCATTGGCCTAAGGAATGGAAAACCTCATATATATCACACCACTACACAAAAATGGTTCAACAAGTGACGTTAAAAACTATCGTCCGATCAGCTTGCTTCCAAAGCTTTCTATTGTTTTTGAAAAAATGTTGTTCAATTTTTTGTATCCACTAGTTAGGCCGCTAGTCACAAACGCTCAGCACGGTTTTATGAAGAGACGCAGCACAACTACTCAACTTACTTCATATTTTGATGTTCTTTACAACTATCTTGACAAAAATTTTCCTTGTGCTAGCGTCTATTTTGATATCAAAAAGGCTTTTGATTCCGTTCCGCATCATAAATTACTAACAAAACTGGCAGCATTTGGGTTCATCTTTTTTCGGATTATCTCGAAGATCGACACCAAATTGTCCGTATAGGATCTTGTTTTTCTAGGCCCTCCGTTGTAACATCTGGTGTCTCACAAGGAAGTGTCCTTGGACCACTTTTGTTTATCTTGTACATGAACGATCTTGTTGACCATGTGCAAAACTCCCATGTTTACTTATATGCCGACGACCTAAAGCTGCTATGCGTTTATTGTTTCGAAGGTCTGCAATGTGACATCAATGGTACTTATGAATGGTCACGCAAAAATCAACTTGAATTTCATCCAGAAAAGTGTATAGCGACGAACTTTAAATGCAGCCAGTCTCCCTTATTTCTAGGAGAAGTGGAAATTCTTTTCACTAGAGAGATTATGGATTTGGGAATGCTAGTTACTGAAGATCTCTGTTGGACAACACATGTTAAGACGAAACTTGCGAAATGTAATAAAATTTTTAATTTTTTGAAAAGAAGCATACCGTTTCAAGTTTCTATTCTCCGCAAGAAAACGTTGTACCAAACGATGATTTTATCTGTGCTACTTTACTGCTCACAAGCTTGGTGTGTTACAACTGGTATTTTGAAAGTGTTAGAAAAGTTTCAGCGCAAAGTGTTGCGCTGGGTTATTAGGTCTGAGGATTACAACGAGACACTTTCAAAACTAAATTTGTTTCCAATTTGCTATCAAATTGCGCGAGCTGACCTTATTCTACTATGGAAAACTTGGCATGGAACAATGGAGACTGACTTAAAGCTACATGTCAATAGTACGACACTCAGCTCCCGAGGATCAGTCAAAACCTTTTTTGAACAACCGTTGAACAAAAAATTCAAAACTGACAACTGTTTTCTTAGTCGAACTATCCACTCCGCCAATTACCTAATTTCTATCAACGTCATTGACTTTAGGTCATCTTTCATTATTTTTTGTAAGAATTTAGATAATTTTCTCATAGCCAAAACACTTTCTTTTAATTACTATCGGCCATGTACATATTTTCTTAAATGTCGCTGTGTGGACTGCAGATCTTAATTTGATACTGTGCTTTGTTAATTTGTACTGTCATGTCTTTCTTTTACTATGTATTCCTCTTGTTGGAATTTAAGTCTTTTACTACTACTACTACTATACAGTCCCCCCCCCCCCACTAAAGTGGATCGGAACAGAAAATGGGACACGCTCCTAACTATAGGACTCATGAGATTATTTATTTGCGGTTTTTGATTATTTTTCGGCTGTCTTTGGTTTTTAATGTTTTTCGGTGGTCTTCCATTTCTGTTATTCTGGTCTAATTTTAATTCCGTTGATTTCTGTCCTGCGAATCACATGCTTATTTGTCAAACGGAATCGGCTTTGGACGAGTGACTTTTTCTCACATGACTGCTGGAATAATTGGGGGTTTGATTTCTCTTTCCCAGTTTTTAGCAATTAAACTCAGCAGATCTGCTAGCCATTTGGTGGAATTAGAGTACAAAATATTTCAATTAGAAATTACGACATTTATTACTCAATTGAAATCATTGAGATCGATTATCAGCGTATATACTTTCGTCGTTTCGCTATTTCCAATTGATGCCCCTTTTACGTCCGCAGCCTCATGGAACTAAATTTCAGACCATATATTTATGCACAATCAGTTGATTGCAATTTATTGCAATCAGTTGTTTTTATTTTGCTGTTTTTTTTCGGTCATCTGGTTCTTTTTCTCCAGCAGCGCTAATTTCTTCAAATTTCACATGGACTATGCCTGGAACTCTTAGTTTCTTCTAACGTTAAGGGCTGGTACATTTTTCGTCAATGGTTTGGCCTTTTTGTTTTTTAACAATATATCAAATATTTGCAAATCTGTTTTTTCAGGACGTTCGGCCACCCGAGGAGTTTGATGTCAGTCATATCAAGGGCAGCATCAGAGTGGAGCCATCAACCAAAGATCTAGAGTCTGTTCTGGAGGCAATCAAAACACATCAAAGTGAGAATTTTGATTATAGCTGCGAAGCTGTAAGGTGAGCGGAGCTATATTGTGGCGCTCTTGGTTTTTTACAATCCAAAGAATTTGGATTGTATTGTTGCTCTTTTTACAATCCAAGTTATTTGGATTATATTGGTGTGCTGTCTTTTTTAAGATCTCTTCACACACTTTTCGGCTTCTTCACTGAGGCGTGATTTTTGTCAAACTATGTTGAAAGTGGATTGAAAAATTGTTTTAAAAAAATTTCTTTGGTAATTTTTTTCCACGTGCGTCAATTTAACTTCAGTGTTTCTTTTCAGTGTTCGTTTTCAGTGTTTCTTTTCTTGAGTGCTATTAAAGTTTTACATATGTGTTCTAATTACGCCTATTTGCAATTGCTTCAGTTCGTCAATGGGCAGCTATAGCTTTTATGACTTTGACACTATTTGTAGTAAAAAAACATTAGAGAATATCTCAATTTTGCCCCTTTCTTAAACATTACTCATGTTCTATTACTTAGTATTATTCACGGCAGATCTCATTGGCTGCAAAGCAGACATTAAAGAACCTAATTAATGGTGAGTCCATAGCTAGTGGTTTTTGTGACTTGACACTATTTGTTCTCCAAATTTCTTTGAGTATTTTTTAAAATTCTCGTATATTTGTTGAATTTTTTGTTGTCTTATTACCTAATCGAAGTAGGGACAGGTCCCATGAGTTCCTAATAGAGATTAAAGTGATCGATTTAAATTTTTCAGTTTGAGGCTTCTGATTTTGTTGACTTTGACACTAACTGTTTTCAATAACTTATCGATTTTTTGAGTTCTGCGAGTTTTTTTTTACTTTGCTGTGGTTTTAATAGCCGCAAAGTGATAGCTAGGGCTATTATTGGCCTTCTCTTTTTTAATTCGTTGTCAAATTTTTGTTTCGGCCATTTGACGTGACGATCACTTCAAATCTGCTTTTTATTCATTCTTTCATGAAATTTCAACCGATTGCGTGCGTGACGTGATTTTTCACTCTTAGTGGAGACAAAAATGACTTCCTCGCTCTCAAAATGAATTTTCTTTACCTTTATTCAGGGAAATAATCTCAAATTTGTGTCACTCTAATTGGAGGTTGTTTAAGAGCATCTAACAGAAGCAGCCATAAGTTATAGCGATTCTAAATCAAAAAATAACGTGTCAGTATTTAATGAAAAGAAATTTCTTTTTTGGTCTGTTTTTTACTATCTTTTTGAGAATGCAGATTAATGAAGCTGTCGCGGCTCTCTTCTGGCAATCTTCCAGCTATGATCACTTAGTTAATGACCGGTCGTATCAGTTGCTAAGTATCCTTAAATCAATCGCTTTAATTGTCTCAGGTCTTAGCTATTGCTTTATGAACTTTACGCTGTTCGTCTTCTCAAAATATTAATGAATTTTTGTGTTTTGCATGTAATTGTTGAATTATTGTTCTGTTATCATTTCTTTTCAATATTGACAGGTAATCAAGTTAATATTGAAAATATCTTTAATTGAAAAAAAATCATTCAGTTCGTAGTTAATAACTTCGATTACTTTTATACAATCAATATTCGAAAATATAAGCTAGTTCATTAGTATTTGCGAAAATTGATTTATTTTTGTTGGCTTTATTTAGTCTCATATATGACATTTTTCTTTGGTTGCTAATGAGAAAAAAAGTGATCGAGTTTTTCGCTGGATTTTATAGCAGTCGTTTCTATAATTTTGACAAATTCTTAAGAATTAAAAGTTAAATTTTAGTCTTGCGTTGTTGTTTTTTATTCAAGTGGTCTTGTCACTAAGTTCTCATTGGCTTTTTAGTGGTATGATTCTGGTTTTTATTAGGTTTTTAGCTAACTTTTTTATTGCCTGAGAAACCTTTTGTTTTCGAGTTGTCTAAGTGAAAATGTGTATCTTGCCTTCCTTTTTATTTCTATATTTCCTTTTCCAGCCATTAGAACCGCTAAAATATTTTTTACGACTTCTAAATTTATGGTTTGCTGTGATTAAGGATTTTGGAATTTAGTTATTTGCTGGCTTTACTTTGGCTTCATTGATTTCTAAACAAATTTCTGATTTATTTTAATTTCAATAGTTTTTCTCTTTTTGCTTTGTCTGCCATTGTTTGCCAGTATATTGTTGTACTTTGTACTCATTCTAAGGATGGTTTGATCAATATTTTCCTAAAGTTAAATTTTTGTTATTTTTGCGAATTATTATTATAGCGTTGTATTATTGTTTTTCAAAACACTAGATCTTGGTAAACAAAATTTTCTAATTATTTCTAGATTTTGTTTCTTTTTGCGCATATAAGGACATTGGCTTTTTTTTTACCTGTTTTAGTTTAATATTGCTGTAAAAATGTGGAGTGTCAGGTCATTAGTTAATTCAATTAGTTAGATCCAATTGGTCCTGCTAAATTTTTTGTTAGATGTTTTCGTATCCTTTTCCGTGACTTTGAGGTTTTGAGGCGGGATAAGCAGTTACAGCTCGGTGGGCATTAATGTGCAAAAGAGGACCTCAGAAGTCTCTAGTAGCTTTTCAGGTTCTCAATGTGCTGAAAATGCTTTGGGGCCTAAATTCAAGGTGAAAAGGTCAGTTTTCGCTGTTTTTGTGCTCTGAATGCAATAATTTTACTTTGTCAATTTTCTTAAATTTTTTGTTAATTTGGTTATTTTAATGGTCCGTCATGGTTTATCTGGCTATTATGCTATGCAAAATGTCTTTTGTGCTAACGATTATATTTGTTTATGCCAACTTCAACACCAGAGTCAAAGCATTTTTCGCGATTTTCAAGTTCATCATTTTTCAAGTTTTTCCAGCCTCAGGGGCCAGGGATTCTTCTCTAGGGTTTGACAATAGGTTACTAGATAATTTATAGTGGCAAAACTAGCAATTTTTGTCATATTTTTTAGTTCTTCCGGCATCTGGGGCCATCAGTTTGATAATCGGTTACTGCGTAGTTGTTGGCAATGAAATGGTTTTCAATATCTGATTATCACAAATTGTTGCAATTTTTTGATAAAATTTGAATTTTCAAAATTGCTTAAGATTTTATCATTTTCCGAGTTTTTCGATGTTTATGGGCCAGTGAATTTTCTTGAAATTCTTGCAATTGGGTTACTGGATAGTTTCTGGAGACAACGAAGTGGGTCTGAAGATTTTAATATCACTAATTTAAGCATTTTTTCAGAAAATTATGCGAATGTCCTCACATTTGTCTTTTTCTGAGTTTATTTGTTCTCACATTTATGTCTCTCTGAGAATCGCTGAATGTTTTTTACATAGAGTTTTTTGAGCGGCGTAGATAGCTTTTTCAACTTATATCTTTATCGGTTTCTATCTGTATTAAACGGCACGCAAGTTGTTTTCGCAGCTATTCCGGCAGTCTGCCGGCTATGTTTGTTTTTTAATTGTCGATTACTTAGGGTTGCGATGCTGAGAAACTGTGTTGTTTGAAGAGTCCTTTGAGAGTATATTAAGGACTGATTATTTTAAAAGACCGAAAGTTTTGTTGAAAAATTGTGGTTTATGCAGTTCCTTTCAATGAGCAATGGGATTCAAGTTCTGGTGCGAAGCGTTTTTTGAGAAAAGACGTTTAGTTTCAGAGTTCAACACATCTTGTTTCCAACTTTCATTTACAATATTTAGAATGAACAGGACGAAGTGCGAAAATCCAAGTTAAGTTAGTCTTCAGTCTGCTTTTTTAAAATTACTGAAGTTGATCAAGAAACGGTTTCTCTTGCGCTCAAAAAGTTTTTAGCGATGAATCCTTGTATATACTCGTGGTTGCCACTCTGATTCACGTTACAAATTTTAAAGAGATAAATTGAAGGCTTGTGTGGAAAGTAGTGGCTGTAAACATTTATTTCAAATTAGACCAGAGATCAAAATGCCTTCACTCAAGTTTTGGTTTCCACTGAGGTATTAAGTGTTTTGGATTGATGTCACAAAAAATGCCATCCGCTCTGGTTTTTATTAACCCAAGGGTAAATTAGATTACTTTCACAACCTTCATTGCTTCAAACCGTTTCATCAATTTTTTGTGTATCAATTTCCGTAATGCAGGCTAAGCAAGCTTTAATGATGGTATAGAAATAAAGCTTTACAAACTGCATGAGCCGAAAAATGGCACATTGCGTAAAGAAGATTAAAAGAAATCTTCCAAATTGATTCCAAACTTACCCTGCGAGGCAATAAAATTTTCTGAGAAGCAATGACCAACTGAACATCACGGTAAACGTAAAGTAAACCGATGTAAAAGTAAGCCGACATAAAAGCAAGACCAAAGTGATGTACTAGTTTTGTACTCTCTCAGAAATAATACATTGTTAACCGTTGCAATCCAGGCAGTTCCAATCCGTTGCAAAATATGTATTCCTGTGCTCCAATGAAACAAATTGCGTCCTTTTAGAGCATCTACTGCTAGCGAGCCCCCAGCAGTCCTCTTATCCGCCGTGGGATATAATCCGGAAAAACGCGGGGCTGTAATTGCGGCGAAGCCGTTTGACGATCTATAATAGCGCGATCTTGGAAAATGTTAGTGCAAAAAAACATGCGCTTGAAATTGAACAGTCCGTGAACACTCTACGGAACAGAGGATTCCTGAGAAAATATTGCGGACTATTAAGGGAAAGTAATGCTAGAGAGCAAGTAAACACTACTATTGAACTTTGATGCCGAAAACTCTAACTCTCTACATGATCTCAAAAATACGCAAACAATTCAGCCAACACCACACTCTAAAAAATAGAAAAACACTCAAGAAACTTCAAGCTACAAAGAAACCGAAAATGAAGAGTAGATCTTTCAATGCCAATACCGTTACGAAAGAAAGGAAAAATATCAAAAAAGCTAACTTCTTCAAGATAACGTCCCATTTTATTAAGTCAAGTGCAAAGAGAATTTTGCGGAACATTAATGCCGTGTAGAAAATTTTTTTGACGTTTAAAAAATAGAGTAATGCGAATCATCGAGTTTTGTTCTGCATTGGTTCACCGAGTAATGATTCTCTCCCCATATAGTTTATTCAGAAGAAACTTTTTAATTTTTGTAATTGTGTTGTTTTTAATTTTCTGATTGCGTTAGTTTTTAATTTTTCTCGAGGGCAGTTTCAAGCAATTGTTGCGGTCTGCTGTCTTTATGCAGAATTTTTGCCAGGTCCATTTTGTCTTTTCGATCACTTTTAGGTCTTTCACTTTTGCGGTTCTACTTGATCTCTTGTTCGTAATTTTAAGCCTAATAAAATTTTTTGGAGCTCCGTTAATGGAAGCCTATTAGTGAACTTATTGCACCCTCTCGGACAAATCGTTCTAACACCCTAGTGGAGCAGGCTAGCAAGAATCGGGCCTCCACTCTGTCGTTTGAGAGCCTTTTCTCCGACGATACTTTGTAGCAATTATATGAGTCATGTCGGTCTTTTTAATACGATTTTTTGTTTGACCGCTTTTTAGTTTGGCCCATTTGACTTTTCGTCCTCAAAAATGAGATAAACAGGTAGCGCCCAGCGAGCATTAAGTTCTCTTAGAGCCTTTCAGCTCACTAGTTTCCGATTCAGAGAAACTGTTCTGAGACTTATACTTATGGTGTGAAGGGCGGTTAGAGGTTACCCCCCCCCCCAACAACCCCCCCCCCCACCTCATCAGCCCACCCTCAGTGCAACCCCCACCAATCCCCGTCCCTGCACATCTTTTAGGCCGTAAGGGCCCCGTGCAGCCAAAGAGCCCCCTCCTACAGTTGCCCCCCTCCCGCTGTTGCCCCCACACCCCCCTCCCCCATCAGCCCCCCGTTGCGCTAACCTTACGCCTCTTCAATTAAGATAAAGCTAGCCTCACTGAAGTGTGGCTAGCTACTGACAAAGCCAAACGCTCGCCGACGAGAGAAATTCGCCCAACGTTAGTCGGTTGTTTTCTTAAATCGTGTGAAATGGTTTTCAATTAGAAAAAAACTTTTCTCCACCGCCCCCAAAAAAATATATGTTCCCACTAAGCTGCTGGGGGGGGGGGGGGGGGGGGGGCACAAACGGAAAAGATACCGGAATTCTATTTTTATGAGGGCACTATTATTTTAAGAGGATGCTATAAATTAAATTATGATGTGGCACAGTGCGTATACTGAGGCGACTTTTGGAGATAGTGTTTTATTCTTGATCTCAGCCTTTTCTCGATCTTAATTCGCTGCTCACTTTTTCCTGTGTGTTGTGATATGTGGTTCCTGTAACTGTTCATGTTTAAGTGATTCCCATTTTAATGTTTCCTTTTAACTGATGATAACGTGTTGTTGATTTCAGGTGACTCAAGTCTGAGTGAGAGTACGACAGTCGTAGCATACTGTTCTCTTGGTTTCCGTTCCAGTGACCTCATTACAAAGCTCGCTCAGCATTGTAAAACTAAAGTAAAGAATTCAGAGAAAACTCAATCGAGTAGTGACCAAAGTGCAGTACCAAATATGCAAATGTACAACCTTGAGGGCTCT
This sequence comes from Convolutriloba macropyga, assembly GCF_964194025.1. Classification (NCBI taxonomy): domain Eukaryota; kingdom Metazoa; phylum Xenacoelomorpha; order Acoela; family Convolutidae; genus Convolutriloba; species Convolutriloba macropyga. The sequence goes on from NC_134475.1 coordinate 28,712,998, forward strand.
CTCTTCAAGTGGGCCAATGAGAATCGACCGATGGTAGACTCGAATGACGCCACGACAGCCCTTTGCCATCCTTTTAATTCTATTTGGGGCAAGTTTTTGAGGAAGGATGTGAGAGCTGTGATCAGTTAACCAGAACAGAGGCTTTGACTATCAGTAAGATTGCTAAAAGAGCACATCCGTTGGGTCCCATAGATTACCAGCGATGGATCATGGTAATTTCGTTGAATCCCATAGTTTTATCTTACTATGCTCCATTAGTATTTTACGTTGAGCATTAAAAATTCACTATAGTGATTTTGGTATGGCTCCGCTGGATCGAACTATGATTTTTCTATTATTTCTTCTGAATCATAGATACTGAATTTAAGTTTTATGTATGTTTTCTTGCCCATTGTCAGCAAATTATCACGCGTCATCGATGAGATGTAGATTTCTATCCATTGATCAATATATAAATTTGTCTTGATTTACGCTAATCAATCGATGGAATCAATGGGACACCAACTCTGGCAGGTCTTTTTAATAGGTCTGTACGGTGCCAAAATTTTGATTCTCCTCGTTATTATATCCTATCCATTTGTTATCTTTTATCAATGCATATCTGTAGCTGTCATCATTCTCGATTACCTGTTTATGTAAGCCTTATTGTGTAGGTTCTTTAAGCGTTGGTGTAAAAAATATAATATTGAATTTTAATTTATAACGTGATCAAATTGTATACAATTTGGCTATGACAGCCATGATTTTATTCCTTCTTTTGCTTAATTTTCCCTGACTTGTATGAATAATTTATGAAGCTACAAATTAAAATTTGGAGGCTCAAATGATTTTACTTGATCTGAGTATTGCAGTCTAGTACGTTTAATGATTAATAGCCGCCGTCAGCCTCTCAACGGCAAATATTTAGGCGCTCTCCTTTTTTAATTCGCTTTACCTTTTGATCATGTTTTTCGTTTCACATAAGTCAAGATTTTCACGCTTGACTTCTGACCTACTTCACTCAATGTTTCAACTCAATGGATTTTAGATTCTTTCACGCATTGGTTTACGCAATATAGTGAATACGATCAAGTCAAAAGTGCAAAATCAACAGAACGGGATGAACCGATAAAGCCCGGTCATTAAGTCATAGTGCATTAGGTTATCAACGTTCATTGGAGCTATTGCCAGCTGGCGTTAGGATTGTGCTTAATAGCCTTCAGTTTCGAAGCTGAATTTAATACAATTTTGAAATCTAATCGAATAAGCAGAATTTACACACCAGATAAGAACACTTTGAAAAATTCTGTTCATTAATTCTATCTGTTATCTTTTTCTGTGTCAATCTCAATGTGCGTCAACAGAGACTATGTTTAAGACGGTAGCCCGGGTTGGCAAAAAGTTTTAATCATAGAACTTTCATAATATGGACCGTTGACTTCATATATCAAAAAAGTTTTAAAAGATTGTTAAAACTACACTTATGGCTTAAATGAAAGTTCTATGACTCCAACTTTTCCATAAAATGGGAGTTTTATGGTTACTACTTTTTCATAACAACAAGCAGGAGGCATTTAAAGAGTCTTGGTTATTTCGTGATATCTCATGAGCTTCTTAAACTACAAGGAAGAACAGTTTGACGGTTTTCTTTCAGAATGAGCAAAAATGGAGGCTCTTTTCCCCACGACATGACATAACTAAAATCCCGGATAGGTCAGCATTATTGAAGGACATCACAAAGGCAAAGAATCAAAGCACTATCAATATACGGCAAATGGGACAAGGTTCCTGTAAGAGCACAAGGGATGGATATTTAATAAAAAGTTTTTTGTTAAAACATTGTTGTAAGAATAATTTTTAAAACATATCACCCCAAGGGTAATCTAAACCGGAGGCGTTCAACAAAAGACAAATGGCTTTTTACCATTCTAATTGACAGGAAGCAATACCAATAAGTATGAGTGACATTGAACAACTCCTTGACCCGGAAGCTCTTATTATACTTTTTAAATACGGTTGAATTTTGAGAAACATTTGACGAAACCACAATTGTGAGAAATTTTCTTATTTCACAGCCAACGTTAGGCTAAAACACGCGTGATATATCATTATTAGCAGCCTAGACTGTGTAGTAAAGAAAAGAGACGAGTTTTTAGGTGAAAAACTACCGAAAAGTTTGCGTTTCCGACCTACACCTTTTCAATGTATCAATTTTTTAAGCATTGACCCAATAGAAACATCGGGTTGTTTTGCCATCCCTATCGATACGGCACTGCTAAAAAGTTAAGTTAACAATAAACAACTCCTTGACCCAAGAGGTCCTATTATATTTTTAAATTTCGGTCGACTTTTTGAGAAACTTCTGACAAAATTGCACAACTTGACACTATATATCAATTGTGGGAATTTTTCATATTCCATAGCCAACGTTAGCCTGAAACACGCTTGATATATCACTTTTAGCAGCCTAGACCCAGTCGTAAGTGAGACCCTTGTGTACATGAGAAACAGTAAAAAAAATGCGTTTCCGGACCTCTACGTTGTTTATGCCTCATGTGTTAAGGCATTGATCCAGAATAAATATCCCAAGTGTTTTACCATTCCGTTGGATAGGAGGCAATGCCAAAACCATCATGGGTAGCTTTTAACAACTCCCTGCCCCCAGAAAGTTGCATTAAGGTCGCATTAAATATGATAGACTTTTTGAGAATTTTTTGACGAAATCGCAAAACTTTACATTATATATCAGCTATGGGAAATGATCTTATTTCATAGCGAACGCTGGACTAAAACACGCTTGATAAATCACTTGTAACGGCCTCGATCTATTATTAGAGAAAAGAGAAGAACTTTCACATTTTAAAAGATAATTCTTGCGTTTCTGATTCAAATTTTTCTCATTTACCGCTTCGAGTTTTGAACCCAAAGCAAAACTTTCCAGTAGCAGACTGATATCACCTTGGTATCAGCAGAAAAAAGATATGCTTCAAACGCGTCTTATTACTCACTAAAATTCTAATGATAATAGCAATCGGTCTTTTCAAGGAAGAATTTGCTACCTTAACCCAAATTGTGGTGTCCGACTTATCCCAATATTCAATTTTTTGGAAGATTCGGTGTTTTATCGATTTTTCCGTTTCCCATATTTCTTTTGTGCTGCACGCTAGTGTTACACTCTTGGACGTGATCTTGAGAGGAGGACTGTAAATAAAGATTTTAGATGCTGCCAAAAATTGATAATCATATATGGAGTAATTTCGAAAACCGAAACATTGATAGGGCGTTTCAATACTTGATGAGGCAAAACGTTTCTTGATAGCAGGTGAAGAACACATTATGTGCTTTGAAAGCGTCTGGTTTGTCAATGAAAACGCAATGACAATTGTAATCGGTCTTTTCAACAAAGAATTTGCTACATTAACCGAATTGTGGGTGTCAATTGTAAATTTTGAATTTGTGAATTTTGTGAATTGGAATTTTCAGTTTCTCATTTTCAGCTATACGCTCGTTGTACACCCGTGGACATGAACTTGAGAGGAGGACCACCGATAAAGCGTTTTAGTCGATGCCACAAATATGAGATGAGGTAATTTCGAAAGACAGTACAATGAGATACGGCTTTTCAATTCGTGACAAGGAGTGTTTGTGCTTCATATCATTTCAAAAACATAGGATACACATCAATCGTGGAATGTTTTCTCACAAATACTCGTATAGAAAGAAAAGTTTTCTTATTAGTGAATAATTTAGTGCTTTTAAAGAAAAATTGAACCAAAACTTTTTAATGAAGTTCTATGACTACATATTTTTCATTGTTATTTGCTAGGTGCGCTACCAATTGATATGATTGCCTGTCATCGAGTAATTTAGGGGATAGAATTAGTTTTCAATTTCAGTTTTTCTAAATTAGTTTTTTGAAACGTAGTTTTTCCCTCCTCATTAAGATTTCAAAAATTTCATGAAAATTTAAGTTTCATAGAACTCCCTTTTATGAAAGTTCTATGACTACACTTTTTCATAGACGCCAAAATATAGGTTGCAATTTTATAACTTCTTGATGCATGGGTCAACTCGGGAAAATTCTGCAGATATATATTGATCTGGCGGTTAAATATAATTTCGTTGTGCTTAGTTTTTCAATTTTCCATTCAATATAAAGAGGTAGGAAATATTTATGTACTTTATTGAAAACTTGAAAATGTCGGCAGAAGACGAAATGTTTTTTTTTCCAGATGAAAAATGATTCCGCACTTCCAGAACTATTGCCACAGACTGCACTTAATGAAAAGGATTATAAGCAACAACAATCGTTTGCTGCCAAGTACAGAGATATTCCAAGATCACAAAACATGAATTGGGAGAACATTTCCAAAAGCTTTCTGGCCGGGGGCATTGCTGGATGTTGTGCCAAAACTGCTGTTGCGCCTCTGGACCGAACCAAGATTCTTCTCCAAGTCCACAGCTCTGCTTACAAGGAGAAGTCAAGAGTTTTCAAAATAATGACCAACATTTACAAAGAAGAAGGTGTGCCTGGACTTTATAGAGGTAACATGGCCATGATTATAAGAGTGTTTCCTTACGCTGCCCTCCAGTTTACTACCTACGAGCAGTACCGGCGAATATTTTACGCCACTTTCGGACCCGATTCTCACTTTGGAAGGGCGCTTCCAGGGTCCTGCGCTGGTCTTACTGCCGTTACTTTTACCTACCCTTTAGAGTTTGTCAGATCCCGACTGGCCTATCAGACAAAAGCTAATATTATTTACACTAGTTATTTGGACACGTTCAGAAAAGTCTATACTGCGGAGGATGGTTTGAGAGCATTTTATAGAGGAATTACAGCGTCATGGCTGGGCATGATTCCATACGCTGGGTTATCGTTTTACACGTTCGAGACTTTGAAAAGGAAGTGTCTTAAAACCAGGTGGAACGTGATCTGTAAGACCAATGCAAATGACCCCAACGAGTTGGTATTACGCAGTTTTGTTCACTCGGTAATTGGGGGTTTTGCGGGTGCAGTAGCCCAGACTGTATCCTATCCTTGTGACGTCACGCGCCGTCGAATGCAGCTATCGCGAATTCTACCTCACTCGAAAGAGTATAAGAACATCATTTCGACTATGAAGTTCGTCTATAAAGAACATGGAATAATTAATGGGCTCTATAAAGGGTTGAGTATTAATTACATGAGAATCATTCCCCAGACTTCAGTATCATTTACGGTTTACGAGTTTATGAAAACGCTTTTGAATTTGCAAACCGGTATTCCAATCAAAACAGGATGAGCTTTCTTTTTCAGCAGTTGTCTTTTTATCCAGAGACGTAGGATGTCTATCGGCCAATATTCTTAACACTGTTTGTCAGATAGTTGCAAACCTTAAAATATATTTTTTTCTTCAGATTTATTTTCATGTGTCAGTAACTAGACATAGTATAATGTGTTGTATATAAATGTATATGGAATATCCTAGAAATAATTCACTTTTGTAACATAGCTTTCGATGAACTGTTATTTTGATTTTATAAATGTCTCTTATCAAAAAACCAAAAAGCGTTTTACTGATATTTGTCTATTCTATTTTTGAAAGCTGCTCCGCGTTTTTTTTGCGTTTGCCATATATCTGTTAAATGAGTTTTGCCCTTACATTTGTTTTTGTAGCCAAGAAGTTTGTAGCCTTTATTTGGTCCGTTTGGTTTTTTTTTGTCTGACCGAATCGACTTTTTGTCATCGGTAACTTGGAAATCTCGGGGGTATTATGTCGTTTTCCCGTTCTTTTAGGGATCTACTAGTGTAAGTGTACGTTTCACCATAGGTTATTGCGTGGACTAAAATTATTGCGTAAAGGCGATTTTTAATTGAGCTCAAACGAAGCTTGTAGCGATATATATTCGTCCTGCTGGTCGTACTGCCGACTGATTGTCTGACGATTTGTCTTTTCGTCCTCGAAAAGGGGTTAAAGAGGTAACGCCCGGAAGTTTTACTAGCCTCTGAATGAGAATTAACCGACGCTGCTCAAAAGGCAACAATAACTCACCGACTTGTTTATTGAGTTAATATGCTCGAAAATATCAACTTTTTCCCGGATTGTTTTATAAGCGTCTGTGGCAAAGTTCAGTTAAGATAACAACGAGGCTGGGTAATGTGCGTTTGCACATTATGTTCCGATCCCGCGCATCTGCATTGTTGACTTAATGGTCTACCAAATGAGGAACAGATAGAAAACTTTCAACGAGTCATATTGTTCAACAAACCACTAAATGGAAGTGCCGCATTAGAGGGTTGATGAAACCTGCGAATGATGAGATTGAGACAACAAAAACGTAAAATTAAAAAAATAATAATTGCACTCAAGACTAGACGTCTTTGTTTAAAAGAAAACAGAATAATACCATCAAAATGGTACCAGATATCACTCAAGTAAAAAAATTGACCTCTACATTGCTAAAAAGATATTAAATCTCTTCTTAATGAGACTTTTATGAGCAATTAAAAAAAATTGCAGAAAGGGCAAAGTTCAAACATAAACTTCCATTTTTAAACCAATATTTTACAAGCGATTAAATCCATTTTGTTTCAACTGAAATAATTAAAAAGGTTCATTTATACTTCTTGATTTATAATTGCGGAAGCAATTGAAATCTGTTATTTCATACATCTTAGGGCAGCAATTCGCACATGTCATTCAGATAATGTTATACGACTTCAAAAAGAACAACAAAATCAGAAAAATAAAATTATCTTTTTATTTAGCGAGAAAATGATGTGGCAGCCGTTAAAACGACAATGTTTTCACTAAACAAATTAATAGCTCAATTTTGCAACCCTTCAACGCCCATACGAGCTCCCCATTAGTTTGTTGTTGCGGCAAGGAAACAAAGAACAATCTGAAAACTCGGATATCGCATATATCCAAAATCGCATTTATAGCCACGAAATCATTATTCGAAATCCAAACAGTTATGAAAGTTGGACTTTCGCTTGCTAGGAAAATCGGCCTGCCTTTACCGAGACTAAGTTATCCTTGAAGGAAATAAGATAAAGTGACAAAGCTGAAGAATTGATGTTTTTTAAACAAATGTTTTCAAAGCTCATGAAAAGCAAAAGCTTTCAATTTAAAACAAAAACAGATTGACTTAGAACCCTTTTGGAATACACTTGGGCTCGTTCTCAGTGAAACTAAGTCCGTAGACTATAAAAAACAATGAAATGGCTGGAACTCAAAATTTAACAAAGTATTTTATGAAACCTCAGTGTTAAAGCCATTAAAACTGAGATTTTAATTTTAAATAAAAACTGCGATCAAATAAAGGCATTTTAAACGAAATACTGACCCTTAGATAAAACTCATAAACTTTCTTGTCAAAACAAAGTGTTTAAGCCCTTCAAAATATTAGTTAAATATTATAACGAACAAAAAAATAATATTTGCTTCAGCATGAGTTTTGCAGTACCGATCGATTATGAAACAAAGTTAGATCATGTCAGTGAGAAAAAATCAAAAGGTTCAAAAGTCCTTTTCTTGAAAATGTTTTGTCTGAAAGTCATTGAAACCATTAGCTGTTATACGATATTACTAAATTGGTTAATTGGTACATCCAAAAGAAACCCTTGAGATCTTTCATGATCTAGAATGTTTAGGACGACTACAAAAACATCAAACACCGGTTAATACTAAAAATTTTAATTAACTTTCAGGAGACCTGTGTCGCAACCGTCGAAACCATAAGATATTTACCAAAACATTAAACATATTGGATTGTGCAATCTTTAGACATCATGTGGACCTATCATTAATCTGATAATTAGACAAGAAACAAAATTGAACCTCATAATTAGGCAAACATGGAAAAACCAGGTTTTTTGGAAACTCGTAACACCAAAGCGGAGGATCAGTAGTTAAAATTATAGAATTTAATTTCTATCTCACTTGGAAAAAAATTGAGCTGTCTCTACTGATACTAAGCTACAGGTCGACTGTAGTATGATTTAAAAGATGAGTTGTATGAGATCAAAAGTTCACTGATATTTTCTCAAAACAAATACGAAGTAGTAGGAGCCATTAGATATTAATTGAAAACACGAAAGAGTTTTGGTTGTACCAAATAAAGAAGCCAGTTGGGTTTTTTGTTTTGTGAGACTGAGTCATGAGTCTGCAAAAAGAACAGAAAGTGCAAGCAAAATACAAGAATTGAATTCAATTTTTTGTTTACGCTTTGTCGAAGCGTTAATATTCGTCCTGTTGGTCGTACTACCGACTTATTGTTTGACGATTTGTCTTTTCGTCCTCGAAAAGGGGTTAAAGAGGTAACACACGGAAGTTTTACTAGTCTTTAAGTGAGAATTAACCGAAGCTGCTCGAAAGGCAACAATAACTCACCGACTTATTTATTGAGTAAATATGCTCGAAAATATCAACTTTTTCCCTGATTGTTTTATAAGCGTGTGTGGAAAGGGTCAGTTAAGATAACAAGGAGGCTGGTTAATGTGCGTTTGCACATTATTTTCCGACCCCGCGCATCTGCATTGTTGACTTAATGGTCTACCAATTGAACAGATAAAACTTTCAACGAGTCATATTGTTCAACAAACCACTAAATGAAAGTGCCTTATTAGATGGTTATTGAAACCTGCGAGTGATGAGACTAAGAGACAACAAAAACGTAAAATTAAAAATAATTGCACTCAAGACTAGACGTCTTTGTTTAAAAGAAAACAATAATAACATCAAAATGGCACTAGACAACACTTAAGTAAACAAAATGACCTCTACATTGCTAAAAAGATATTAAACCTCTTCTTAATGAGACTTTTATGAGCAGTTTAAAAAAATTGCAGAAAGGGCAAAGTTCAAAAATAAACTTCCATTTTTAAACCAATATTTTCCAAGCGATTAAAACTATTTTGTAACAACTGAAATATTTAATAAGGTTCATTTATACTTCTTGATTTATAATTTTCGAATCATTTGAAATCTGTTATTTCTTACATCTTAGGGCAGCAATTCGCACCTGTCATTCAGATAATGTTTTACGACTCCAAAGAGAACAACAAAAACAGAAAAATAAAAAAAACATCTTTTTAATTTAGCGAGAAAACGAAGTGGCAGCCGTTAAAACGACAATTTTTTCACTAAAAAATATTAGCTCAATTATGCAACCCTTCAACGCCCATACGAGCTCCCCATTAGTTTGTTGTTGCGGCAAGGAAACAAAGAACAATCTGAAAACTTGGACATCGCAGATATCCAAAATCGCATTTAAAGCTACGAAATCATTATTCGAAAACCAAATAGTTATGAAAGTTGGACTTTCGCTCGCTAGGAAAATGATACGACCTGCCTTTACTGAGACTAAGCTACCACTGAAGGAAATAAGATAAATTGACAAAGCTGAATTGATTTTTTAAACAAATGATTCCAAAGCTCATGAAAAGCAAAAGCTTTCAAATAAGAAAATTAGATTGACTTAGAACCCTTTTGGAATACACTTGGGCTCGTTCTCGGTGAAACTAAGTCCGTAGACTATAAAAAACAATGAAATGGCTGGAACTCAAAATTTAACAAAGTATTATATGAAACCTCAGTGTTAAAGCCATTAAAACCGAGAGTTTAATTTTAAATAAAAACTGCGATCAAATAAAGGCATTTTAAACGAAATACTGACCCTTAGATAAAACTCATAAACTTTCTTGTGAAAACAAAGTGTCTCAGCCCTTTAAAATATTAGTTAAATATTATAACGAACAAAAAAATAATATTTGCTTCAGCATGAGTTTTGCAGTACCGATCGATTATGAAACAAAATTAGATCATGTCAGTGAGAAAAAAATCAAAAGGTTCAAAAGTCGTTTTCTTGAAAATGTTTTGTCAGGAAGTCATTGAAACCATTAGCTGTTATACGATATTACTAAATTGGTTAATTAGTACATCCAAAAGAAACCCTTGAGATCTTTCATGATCTAGAATTTTTTGGACGACTACAAAAACATCAAACACCGGTTAATACTAAAAATTCGAATAAACTTTCAGGAGACCTGTGTCGCAACCGTCGAAACCATAAGATATTTACCAAAAAATTAAACATATTGGATTGTGCAATCTTTAGACATCATGTGGACCTATCATTAATCTGATAATTAGACAAGCAAACAATATTGAACCTCATAATTAGGCAAACATGGAAAAACCAGGTATTTTGGAAACTCGTAACACCGAAGCGGAGGATCAGTAGTTAAAATTAAAGAATTTAATTTCTATCTCACTTGGAAAAAAATGAGCTGTCTCTACTGATACTAAGCTACAGGTCGACAGTAGTATGATTTAAAAATGAGTTGTATGAGATCAAAAGTTCACTGATATTTTCTCAAAACAAATACGAAGTAGTAGGAGCCATTAGATATTAATTGAAAACACGAAAGAGTTTTGGTTGTACCAAATAAAGAAGCCAGTTGGGTTTTTGTTTTGTGAGACTGAGTCATGAGTCTGCAAAAAGAACAGAAAGTGCAAGCAAAATACAAGAATTGAATTCAATTTTTTGTTTACGCTTTGTCGAAGCGTTAATATTGGTCCTGTTGGTCGTACTACCGACTTATTGTTTGACGATTTGTCTTTTCGTCCTCGAAAAGGGGTTAAAGAGGTAACGCGCGGAAGTTTTACTAGTCTTTAAGTGAGAGTTAACCGAAGCTGCTCGAAAGGCAACAATAACTCATCGACTTATTTATTGAGTAAATATGCTCGAAAATATCAACGTTTTCCCTGATTGTTTTATAAGCATGTGTGGAAAGGGTCAGTTAAGATAACAAGGAGGCTGGTTAATGTGCGTTTGCACATAGTTTTCCGACCCCGCGCATCTGCATTGTTGACTTAATGGTCTACCAATTGAACAGATAAAACTTTCAACGAGTCATATTGTTCAACAAACCACTAAATGAAAGTGCCGCATTAGATGGTTATTGAAACCTGCGAGTGATGAGATAAGAGACAACAAAAACGTAAAATTAAAAATAATTGCACTCAAGACTAGACGTCTTTGTTTAAAAGAAAACAATAATAACATCAAAATGGCACTAGATAACACTTAAGTAAACAAAATGACCTCTACATTGCTAAAAAGATATTAAACCTCTTCTTAATGAGACTTTTATGAGCAGTTTAAAAAAATTGCAGAAAGGGCAAAGTTCAAAAATAAACTTCCATTTTTAAACCAATATTTTCCAAGCGATTAAAACTATTTTGTATCAACTGAAATAATTAATAAGGTTCATTTATACTTCTTGATTTATAATTTTCGAATCATTTGAAATCTGTTATTTCTTACATCTTAGGGCAGCAATTCGCACCTGTCATTCAGATAATGTTTTACGACTCCAAAAAGAACAACAAAAACATCTTTTTAATTTAGCGAGAAAACGAAGTGGCAGCCGTTAAAACGACAATTTTTTCACTAAAAAATATTAGCTCAATTATGCAACCCTTCAACGCCCAAACGAGATCCCCATTAGTTTGTTGTTGCGGCAAGGAAACAAAGAACAATCTGAAAACTTGGACATCGCAGATATCCAAAATCGCATTTAAAGCTACGAAATCATTATTCGAAAACCAAATAGTTATGAAAGTTGGACTTTCGCTCGCTAGGAAAATGATACGACCTGCCTTTACTGAGACTAAGCTACCACTGAAGGAAATAAGATAAATTGACAAAGCTGAAGAATTGATTTTTTAAACAAATGATTCCAAAGCTCATGAAAAGCAAAAGCTTTCAAATAAGAAAATTAGATTGACTTAGAACCCTTTTGGAATACACTTGGGCTCGTTCTCGGTGAAACTAAGTCCGTAGACTATAAAAAACAATGAAATGGCTGGAACTCAAAATTTAACAAAGTATTATATGAAACCTCAGTGTTAAAGCCATTAAAACCGAGAGTTTAATTTTAAATAAAAACTGCGATCAAATAAAGGCATTTTAAACGAAATACTGACCCTTAGATAAAACTCATAAACTTTCTTGTGAAAACAAAGTGTCTCAGCCCTTTAAAATATTAGTTAAATATTATAACGAACAAAAAAATAACACCGGTTAATACTAAAAATTCGAATAAACTTTCAGGAGACCTGTGTCGCAACCGTCGAAACCATAAGATATTTACCAAAACATTAAACATATTGGATTGTGCAATCTTTAGACATCATGTGGACCTATCATTAATCTGATAATTAGACAAGCAAACAAAATTGAACCTCATAATTAGGCAAACATGGAAAAACCAGGTTTTTTGGAAACTCGTAACACCAAAGCGGAGGATCAGTAGTTAAAATTATAGAATTTAATTTCTATCTCACTTGGAAAAAAATTGAGCTGTCTCTACTGATACTAAGCTACAGGTCGACAGTAGTATGATTTAAAAATGAGTTGTATGAGATCAAAAGTTCACTGATATTTTCTCAAAACAAATACGAAGTAGTAGGAGCCATTAGATATTAATTGAAAACACGAAAGAGTTTTGGTTGTACCAAATAAAGAAGCCAGTTGGGTTTTTGTTTTGTGAGACTGACTCATGAGTCTACAAAAAGAACAGAAAGTGCACGCAAAATACAAGAATTCAATTCAAATTTTTGTTAACGCTTTGTCGAAGCGTTAATACCCATGGAGCTCATTTTCTTGTAAAGGGGACTTGCTTCATTTGAATTTCAGTATGAATTCATTTTAGTCAGTAATTAACATCACAATTAAACAATTGCAAAAAATTTGCGAAAAGGTTGCGCCCCAATAATATCCGTACTATAGTTGATTATAACAGTCCACGAAGAGAAGCTGGCCCTGTTTTAACTATGGGTCTCACTAAGCACCTATTTGTTCCGAATTTTTGCCAAATAAGTATTTGGCAAATAAGGCAAATCAAATATTTCAATCAAAAATAAATGCACTTGGGATACATACCGAGTTAAATTAGCGATGAACGGGCAAAGGTGAAAAGGATGGCGTTAGCAGTTTTCAGGTCTCTACTTCTGTCAATCTTAAAGAAACAAAGTAGGCTATAAAAGCTTTTTGGTAATGTTTTTGATGAGGAAGTCTGAATTTCGGAAAATTTTATTAACAATTTAGCAAAAAAAACTTGGATCAAACCATTCAGCAACCCTCCTCTATAATTTGAGGTGAAACCAATGTCACCATCCTTGAAAATTTTAACAAGTTTTAGACGAATTGACTGAAATTTGGGCTAAAATTATTGAAAATGTGAAATGTGAAAATCTTTATTTCTATATTCTGCGCTGGACGAGCATTTTAGTGATGTCACACACAACTCTCTACGATGAATATATCGATAGGCGAAAATTGACTGAACGAAAAACCCATTTGAGTATATATTTCTTCCCTCCCTCTAAAGTGGGGTCGGAACAATTAGTTCAAATTTACTTCAAAGTTTTGAACATTATTCAACATTACCAGCAATGCCTTATTTGAACAAATGTGATGAACATTTTTCTGCTGGTATCAACGATCGCCCTCACTTGTCCTTAGTTACAGTATCTAATTTTCGCGATAGTTATTAACGTGTCAAACAGATTTAAGATGCAGAAAATTCGATCCCAACGCTTATTGCCGACTGAGGACAATTATCAGCTTTGTAACCAGGCAGATCTCGCCTCTGAAAAGTTCTGAATTGGCGTCTCTGATTTGGGTCTAGTTATAACTAAATAAATCGAGCATAAAGTTTAAGGTTTAAGAAAAGAGTTTTGCGAAGAATTACATGTTCAAAATCATAACCTTGGGTGTGTGAAAATGAGTGAGAAAAGTCATGCATTTTCGTCACTGTTCGCCACGGTCCGCCTATTGATTAACCTTTTACTGACGGTGTTTTTTCGAGGTATTTTACTGACTCTGCTCAATTATTTTTGTGATTGCTGACGATAGAAAAATAATGATCCTCTGCTTTACATTTGATTCATTCATGATCCTCTGCATTGAAAATTAAAAGCACTAAAATAGTTTAGTTCACCCCCTGAGCGCAATGCATTGTTCATACGGAGAATGAGCTAAATGATTTGGAAATGACTTGTAGCAAGTAGATGTAGTGGCATGGAAATAATCAAAAGTATCTAAAAGTGGAATAGAATTTTTCAGATACTTGTTTGCAATGAATTCTGAGTTGCAGCGGAGAGTTTATCGCTTGACAGGATTAGCGAAAGACGTGATCAGAATAGGCTTCATTCCCTTCATTATCTACTTGGGATACAGACAGGGACCAGATGAAGGCATGCCCGAATTCACCCTTTTCAGCCTACTCTGGGGCTGATTGCTCAGCAGACGGAAAACTCATATGCAACCTATGAATTTGAAGTGTGATGAGCGAAAGAGGAACTCTTCTGGATTAATTTGTCTATTATTTGCGGTATGAAATCGTTGAATTGAAAGTGATGAAAAATTGGAAATTTTACAAACTTGTACGATGGTCTTCTATTAGTCTGAAGTTAAGTCCACTTAAGGTGTTTAATTGCTCTTGAACGAAGTTCATAGCAATTATTGTAAACGTGTTTTTTATGCAAATTTTTCGCTTGACAATTTTGCGCTTTTCTTCTAGAACATTCTTTGTTATCTCAAAGAATGTTCTTTGAGAATGTTATCTCAAAGAAGTGACTTTTTTACGCTTTCGTTCATCATTTTTGAGTGATCTCTATTGCTCTCAGTCCGAAGTAAAGCTTGTTGCTAATATATAAGCGGTTGCAGTATAGTAAAAATAAGTGACTCATAGCGCATGGTTAGTGCGGGTGGCTATGGATCGGGAGGTCAATTGTTGGAAAATGGATTTAGGCTACAGACCCTGAATTAAATTGCCTCACCTGTCGTTCAAGAGCAATTCTTCCGACGTTTGTCGGTTTATGTTTTCTTAATTACTTTAATTAGGTCGTTGTTGAGCTGCCTTGATAATTAAAACAATATCACCGAGGAGCCTGAATTGAACCACAACTGACTATAGACATTACCGAGACAATTTGGCTGGAAAAAGAAGCGACTCTTTTCAGAAAATCCAGAATCAATTGTAATTCAGAAACAATATAGCTGTCAGTTTCAATCATTTTTTGTTACAAAATTTAAAAAAGAATAGATTAATTGTTCTGAACTTATCAGAGGCTAAGAGAAGAAAGGAAAGTTTTTTGCGACTATATAAAGCTTGTTTAATTAGTTTCTAACGAATTATTTCTAAAGAGCTATGATAGTCGTAAATGCTAATCTGCAATATTGATTGTTTTTTAATTACCATACCTAAATTGTTTTTGCGGAAAACAGTGACAGGGCCGTTTTAGGAGCAAAAAGCATCTGATTTGTTGCTCTTTTCTCAAATAAACGTGAAAAATGTGGATACTCGAAGAGAACGATAGAATAATATATGATTTTCAGAAACTGATCTTTCCTGCTGTCTTTTTTTTATGGCAAAGAGTTGTTAATTGCTCTTGAACGAAGTTCTTAGCAATTATTGTAAATGTGTGTGTCTTTTCTATGCAAAATTTTCGCTTGACGGTTGTGACTTTTCGAGTGACTTTTACGCCCTTGAATTTTTGCGTTTCGCGTGATCTAAACTTCTCTCTCAATCACAATTTAAGGCAGCGGAATTCAATTGGCGGCAATTTAATACTAAAAGTCAAATGAAAAATGTGCCGAAACTGGTACCATTTGTCACTTTAAATCTTAATAGTGGTATATCTTAACCTCTTTTGTTGTTATTTGAAGCTCACTGTTGAACTTCTTAGTCCCATTTAGGCTCCACCTCCCTCCCTCCCCCCCCCCCCCCCCGACTGAAGCAGGTTGCAATTGATTAGAGCTCCTACTAGTCGTTCGAGACCAAATCTTCCGGCGTTTAGTCGGTTATGTTTAATTACTGTGAAAATGTCTGGTGTGAGTAGAGAATACGTCGTTCGTTTTTGGAATATAATTGGAAGCAATTGTTTTCATTAAGAGGAGGGTTTGAAAATTTTTGCTTAAGTTAAATATGCCAACAGAAAAAATAGCACTCTGCACCTCTAAACACTGCAACTCTTCGAATTTTTTTAATGATATACCTAAGCGTGAACATTCACATGGGGTGCAAAGCACAGAATGTTTCAAGATAGGTTTTTTTAAGTTATAAAAAAGAAATCGACGGTGCCCTTCAAATCCGGCGAATGGTTTCGTGAAAATTTGGTTACCTGTTTCCGTAATTTGGTTAAGTGCGTTCTGATTTTTGCGAAGTTTTAGCATCCGGCTGTCTTTGGTGAGTTTTCGTTTGTTGCTAGGTTGTTTCGATGCGAGAATTTTTTGCGGTAAAATATTGTGCACCTTTGAGCAAAACAAAATTGACTGGGCAAGGGTTTTTAAAATGCTTCAAAAGTTCAGCGACAAAGAAATCCATTAAATTTGTGGAAATTTTACATGTAAATTGACAAGAACTTTAGTTTGATCTCCACTGCGATATGACGCTTCTGTTATTATTTCGCTCAGATTTTGAATCAGCAATAACTAACTGATTTTTATTTGATTGTACCAATTATGTACATTGTGTACGAGTTCGTTTAATCGCATTATTATAAATTCACCGGAATCTTGATCAGTGTACTTTTTTGAGAGCAAACCGTTAAGGTCGTCATTTAGCTTGTTTTCGGAAGCATTTTAAGTCTGCCTTTAAACGGTGGTACTTCGCGAAGCACAATTATCAGGATTGAATTTATCCACGCACTCATCAATTCACATTCTTTGAAAATGTTCTGGACTCTTCATTTATAAGGATTTTGTTTGTGCAATCCGTTTATACCTATGCTTTCAGTTTTTTCCGTAACTTTTTTATATTGTGTAGTTGACCTTCTGTGTAAGTGATTACGACAGTCTGTATGAATAGTTGAATCGCTTTCTAATTTGATAACAAAGATTCTAGCACAAACAACATTATCCGGCTCATTTTCGTGTTCGATGGTGTCGATTTCTCTTACCTCCTCAGCCAAAGAATTTTGTGCTTTCATAACGTAACCAGTTCAGGATTGGAGTTCCCAGTTTGCCGACTTCCCCCTGTTTTTTGGCTTTCGGTAAATTAACAAAACTTTTTGAAATAATCACTCTTTGCTTGCATGTTTTTGGTACATGACCAGTCTTCAAGAGAGAGTGGTACAGAGGGGGAGGATGCATACATGGGATGTTCTGATGCGTCAACTGACATTTTAAAAAGTGTAGGTTGATGAATTGCTGTTAAATTCAAATTCTGCTGCAAAATTTAAATTTAAAGTTTCAGCTTCGCTCAGAGTTTATGCCGAATATACTTTTTTCCATTATAAACATTTGAAAATTACTGTTTTTAGAACACTTCAGTTTGCTGTCAACTGTTTGGGATCGTTTCAATTCTCTCTCTAATTATATCATATCGCTGTCTTTTTAATAAGTTTATCGCAACAATTACGTTAGTCATGCAATTTAACATTTTCATCAGCTATATATAATTGTGAAGTGCTAATTTGCTCTTTTCCCCTCTTTACCTTCATTTTAAAACGATAGGAAGTCCTTTTGCATGGATTTTTTTGTTTGTCTGACACGTAGTTAACTATCATTTGAATCAGTGACAAGTTTGAGCAAACTTACTCGAGCAAAATATACGTTTTTTTTTGCGGGGGGCAACTCTTGCATAGAATCTAAACGGGCAACTTATTGACCAATCAGAACTAATCCTAATCGTAGGCTATGATATGCAAATCGACTATTATGTAAGAAGGCATTCAGCATAGTTTTCAAGGGGTCGCATTTGTCTGCTTGGTACCAAAGGTGAAGCTATTGCCGAACAGATCCGGGTTCTCTTGGTACTGCCAATTTTTGTTGAGTTGCAATTTGAGATTTATCTTGATGTTTTTGGCAAGTCTATTTTTTTGCAAAGAAAGGGAAAATAAAACTTCTTTCACTGTAGTTTTATTTTAAAAATTAGAGATTTAGGTCATCCGGTTCATGCTTATCAATTTCAGCCTCGTCTTTCCGCAGTGTTCTCTGGTAACCAGTTGGAGGGACCGGAGGGGGATAAAGATGCCCAGTAATTCCTCGACTTGACTATAAGTTAAAAGTAGAGGTAGGGAATTATATTGCGGTGTAGAAAAACTAATGGTAATGTTACAGAGTTTTGTTTCATGTTAATTTGATAAACTTTAAATAGCTTCTGCGTTCTGAAATTATTTGTGGTAACTGGTTTTCGTTTCAGCATGGTTGGTAATTTGAAGGTGTTATATCCCGGTGAAAAACTTAAATTGTTTTCTGCTACTTGTCTTGCTGTCACCTTGGGGTAACCTAAGTTCAAAATCAATCACTGAAAGTTTATTTTTAGCAAATCAAAAAGGAAAGCATTCATTTTATTATTTTACTTCACCCAAAAGGGTTTTAAAATAACTTTAATTAAACGAAACTCAAGGGGTCTTTAATAAGCGTCATGTTCAGCTAATAATCAGTGGGACAAGCGATTGGCTTGGAAATAATTGCAATAAAGTTTGCTATTTGTTTTGACAGCACTTGTTAGAATGAGTATTATTATATACAATCATGAATCAGTTTTCAACTTAGCGTTGAATGCTTGCTTGGCTTACTGATTTATTGTGTTTCCCGAATTTGTCTCTCAGGGAGGGTAAATAGGCGCTTCAGCTATGGATGTAAAGTCAGAGACCACTCAAAATAAAGTTACATCAGAAGTTTTGGTCCCAATTGATCTGATTATAGAAATTTTCACTTGCGTACTATCGGCTTGCCTGACTGTCACTATTTGGGGGGGGGGGGGAATACAACACATTTGAGAGGAATACAACACATTAAACAAATCTCACGTAAATTTACAAATTTACCAAAACAGTTAAGCTGCACTCGTGTTAAGACAAAAATTACATTAATTTTACCTTTGAGTTAAGAAAAAAAATAACTTTTTTAACGTAAATTTACCCTAACTTTCTTTTTCTAGTACCAAACAAGGAGGTTCGGTAATATGCGTTTGCACACAATGTTCCGACCCCACTCATCCACATTTTTGAGTTAATTGTCTACCAAATGATGAAGAGATAGTTATCGGTGTATCCAATAACAAAATGTTTTAAACGCAAACCAGCAAATTAAATACTGCCTCATAAGAGGGCTGAGGATACCTGCTATTAAGAAAACTACGAGAAAAGACAAGCGATAAAATCATATAAAAACAACAAGCCTTAATTTTGACCAAAACTCAGTGTATATTTCAAAAAAAAACTTAACAAAGTGGAAACAGCATCAGATAAAACTTAACAATTTTGCTTGCGCTCCAACAGAAATGATATGGGAACAGTCTTTGTTGAGAATAATTAACATGTAGACACGTTCATATGCTCTTACTTTTTGAAAACAATTAATTTCAAAGACAAGAAAACCATAAGCTATCAACTGAAATCGTAGTATAAGCTATTGTTTACCTCCATATGAAGACATTGGAAACTGTCTGGATCCAAAATCTCATACGACTACGAAAAGAACAAATACAGAAAACATAAAGAAAAAAATAAATTTTGCGCGAAAACTGGCGACGGCTGTTATATCAATCTTTTCACTATAAACATTGAATGTAATCAATTAAGCCTTCCATCAAATGAATTACTGCAATACGGGATTTTTTAAATGTCATGAAAGGACAGGAAACCAAAAATAACCACAAAACTTGGACAATTTCCAAAAATTATTAAAAAAAGTTTTGAAATTGTTTAGAATCAAAGCCCAAAACCATTATCTAAATGATAAAACAGCAATGAAGACTTTGTTCTAAATCACTTAAAAAAGATGCAAACTCTCGTTTTGCTGAGACTACTCTGCAAGGTGACAGAGATAAGACAAAAGTGGAAATTTCAAAACAAAACCATTGTTTTTTAAACAGTGTTTTTAAAACCATAGATAACAACAAACAAGCTTTCAATTAAAAAACAAAAAGATTAACTTCTTACGGCCTAAAAAATTAATTAGAAATGTCATTAAAAAGAGTATGTCAAAAGACTACAAAATCATAACTAATACAGGCAGAACTCAAAATTCAGCAAATAACTTTACACAAGCAGTGTTGAAGCCAAAAAAATTTTACGCTTTTTCGCCGAAATTATAATTTTGGAAGTTGGCGTTTAGTCGCCCGCAAATAATTACCAAAATTTGTGCTGTGATTCGAATTAATCCAGGTCTGTAACTAACATTAAAAAATGCAAAAAGTGTTTCAAGAGCAAAACAGCGGCCCTGTACATTTCGTTTTATTGTTAAATTAAGAAGTGCGAATAATAGTCATTCGAATGAGTTACAAAATTCTACAGCTAGGCCAGAAATAATTTTGATATGGGTGCTCGTCCATTAAAATAAAAGGTTGTTCCAATTTTCATTGAAGTGGCGAAAATGAAAAAAGTCCATAAAAAATTATAATAAACATTTTGTTGATGCCATAAAAACCATGAGTTTTACTCAGAAAACACAATTTTTGTTCATATGATATGACCTTCCTTTAATTGAAATATAACGTCTCATTGAAATTCACCAAATCAAAACACTTTTCTGTAATTGGAAGGAAAATGAAAAAATGTTTCAGAATTGACAGAACCAAAATGCAATCGAATTCTTTTTTCTTTGCAAAAATCAACAGTGAGACCAAAAACAAGTGGTGCTATCGCTGTGTGGCTTTTGAAAATTTTATTGGTTCAATTAATTGAGTACTAAATGTTTTATTTAAAGTAATTGTTAGTATATCAAAAATAAATGCTGCATTTTGCTCAAACATCAATTCAAATTAGCGAAAGGCCACCAAATTGTTAGTTCCAGAACCTTTAGGAATCACAGGTAAAAATAGACCTCACCTGTATAAAAGAAGATTGTGTCAAGTGCTTTGTCTCTGGAATACTGGTCAATTTGGACAAAGAGGGTAAAGAAGCATATATGGTACAGTTTTTCATAAAAAATTTAAAAATTATTTTCAAAATTTATTCAAAATTTCTGCTTAAAGAATTAGTTTGCACAATTCAGAATATCTGTATTTATATACTCAAGCCTAAAAAGATTGAGACTATCTTTATTAATTTTACTTTTTTATACTTTTATACTTTTTTTAAGCAGAATGGATCGAAATTGTCAAAAAATTAAGAAAAAGTGAGCCTAATGTGCACAAAATATTAAACCTCCGTAACTCTTCGAAAAATTTTTTGAAAAAAATATTTGTAGATTGATTTTATGCGCTAGACGTGTGATGATACCACGCACAACTCTTTACGATGAATAAATGGTTAGGCGAAAATTGTTTTAACAAAAAACCAGTTGAGCATATAGTTCCTCCCCGCACTAAAGTGGTCAGAATATAAACGTACCAAGTACCAAAATGCACCGTTTTAGTAATACTGTTCTTTTTTATTTTTAGGTCTTTTTAAATAATTTTCTTGTAACAAAGAATGATTTGATTGCTACTCAAATGGTTTATTTTGTGAAATCAGGTAAAATCAATAGGAAGCCCAAAAAATGTAGAGATCTAATAGCAGGATCTTTTTTTGACGAAATACTGAGAATTGGAGTTTTGATCATTTTAAGCGCCACATTTCACCATTGTGCCTCAGATTTCAAGAATTACCTTTCCATCCGAGATTGCATCCGAGGTGTCATCAAAGTATACAGCTGTTTCACAGAATTGTTTTCATCTAAAGTTAACAATTTTTAGCTATTTTTGCTGTAGTTTACAGCCTTTTCCCCATGTTTCAATTCTCATAAGTTCTATTTTTTTCATCAAAATTTAAATTCAGAGTGTGTCATCTCATATCCAACATTGCTTAGTTTCTCACGATTCGAAACATCAATGAAAAAGCAAAATTTATTAGAAATTATGCAACAATTTAACACAATTGACACTTTCTTGGAAGTGATGCAGCAAAATTGACTCTTTTGCCATTAATTGTTCGAAGCGTAGCGCAACTTTTGAAACTACTGTGAGCGTTTTTTGTGCTCAAATTCTATAACAAAATAATTCATTATACTTTTCTAACTTTTTTCATATTTCTCAATTGAAAGTTTGTTGAATAGTAAAGTGTTGTGTATTGTTCATGTTTTTCAAATTTTGCTAAAAAAATTGCAGATTTCTTATACTATCCGGCTAAAATTGCGTTTGTTTTTGCCTAAATTTCGAGAAAAAGCTTTGCCAAGTAATCTGGCAAAATTTTCAATTTAACTTGAAAAGAAAACACTTTTGATATCATCGAATGTATCATTATGACTTCCAAATGAACTCATTCTTGTTTCTTTGCCAACTTCATTTTTTGTGCTCATGTTAGCCCTTTGCTCATCTTGTTTTTTTTGTGATTTTTGATTCCCAAATTTTGATCGGTATTGAAAAAAAGAAGAGACACTGTTTTGAAAATTCAGTTAGACCCTAAGAAAATAACCAGCTTGTGTTTTATTTTATCATTCCCATAACTAATTGTTCAAAGACTTATTGACATGTTGAGCTAGCGAATTTTTTTTGGAATTGAATAAAAGACTTCACTGTTGGCAAAAATCATTTTTTTTTCAAAACTTCTTTTTGATTTTTTTCTCCTTTTCCCTTTTGATGCCATAGATTCCATAAACATGATGGTCTCTTCTGATAAACTTAATTTTGTTGGCTTCTGAGGGGTTTTTGAACCTCGATAAAACTTAGTTTGTTTTTTTTTTAATACAAATCGCCGAAAAGTTGTTGTAGAATACTTGAGCAGACAGTTTTTGTGGTTCGAAGGGAGCTTATGACCATCTCTCCGCTCCCTTTTACCCCCCCACTGCCCTGTTTTCATTGTCACTCTGAAACTAGCCTTCCCTTTCTTTAGATAGATCTAAAGTTTCTTAACTAAAGTCAACCCTAGCGGGTTTTTGAGAGCAACTTTTCCGACAGTAGTTGATTAATTTCCAGAACCGCTATTGTTTTGCGAGGTTTTTGTGTTATAATTCAGGTATTGACCAATTGCTAAGGGCGATTCCTGATGGGCGATGCACCTATTCTCGGGTCTTCTCAAACGGTCAAAAGACTACCTAAGGCTCAGGCCAAGGGCGAGGTCCACGCCATTAATCAATTTCTTTCTAGTATCAGTTGTCTATCAAGTAGCTTAATTTTCACTCAGTGAAGTTTTACTTCATATTTATTTTATTATAGCAATTTTTGAGTAATGCATTAAGTTTTAGAGTAATGCATATACATAAATTGGTCTGTTCAATTTGTGCTTTTGCTCAAAAAGGCTGGAACGTCCTTCTTATTTCTTGTTCCTGTTTTTTCTGGCATATTACGTTGTGAATATGGAACTCTGTTCATAGCTATGTTGTTTGTCTTAGTCATTATTTAGCATTGGCTGAACTTTCTGTCTGCTACCAAATTGGATATAAATCTTTATAAGAAGCGAAAGAACTCTTTTAGCCCATTAATAATTAATTGATGAGTTTCGAAAGCTGTTTTTCAAACAGAAGAATACTTCGTACGCAATCAATCAGCCCCCAACAAAGCATGTTTTTTTTGCAATCAAAGATATTACTAAGATCAATTGTTTGCCAAGTTATTTAGACCAGAGGTGAGGACTTGGTAACCAAAATACACCCCCTTTTCATCCTTTTATGACGTCAGGGAGCATAATCGGCCTTGTTTTCCAATTGACTCCTGGGGGAATCTTGTTGATTCACGGAAAAAAAACTGGAACTGCCCCCATTCGCCTCCCATGACTAGCATTGCAATTTATATAAACCTTAAAAGGTTTCAAAAACGCTGGGTGGCGGGGGGTCAGCTTCGGTATGGGGCTTGCTGCTTAAGATGAATAAACACAACGCAAAATTGTTTAAATTGTAGCAATGATCCTGCTTGACATGAAGCCAGTAATGTCTGTCAGAATGAATTTGCGGTAATTTTGAGCCAGTCCGCAAATTCCGGCCGGTGAAATTGAAAGGCCCCGGGAGACGTTACCCCTCCCGCCTACACGGGTCTTCTGAGGACATTTGTCTGCTTTCTTCAGTGGTGTAATTTTTGCAGTGGTTCTTTTAGGAGCAACCTAACCCCTGTTAAGAGGAGCTTGGCTTGAGAGAGCTCTGTTATCTCGTTTCCTGTGAATACATACTTTACATTGCTTTCATCATTTTATTGTTATTTCTAAATTCAATTATGTGTAACTATTAACAGCGCTTAATGGATTATCACATCTATTTCTTTATTTCTTCTGAACCTTTTTGAACAGAAAATCACAATGTCAGCAAAGTTCATCTGAGCTGATGTAAGCGGTTATCATATAACTTGGTTCACACTTTCATCTCTCAGAATTCAAAATAGGTTATGTGAGTCTATAAAAGTTTCTTTTAACTTGTGTTGTTAACGAATCTTAAGCAGCTCTGACGCCCATAAATGACATCCTGGCGTCTAAGTAATTCTGACTAGGTCAGATGTTCCTTGAACGTTACATGTATTTTAAAAAGAGCAATCAAGAGATGCAAAAAGAACTCGATGCTTTGTTGCTATAACTGGGTAAAAATTAAATAAGTGGAAAAAAGTTAGCTTAGCCGAAAATATATTTTTTTTGTTTGTGAACTTTGTGCCCCCCCCCACCCCAGTATGTTATGCTCCCACAGTTAGAGAGCACGTGCCATTACATAGTAAATCATTATGTTGAAATATGGCACGTGCGTCGGGGGGTTGCAAATAAATGCACCCACTAAGCTGGGGCACAAACGGAAAAGATCAAGTTTTTGTACCAAGTTAAATTTTTCTTTTGGGTTAAAAGTTAGACAGGTATTGTCGCTAGAAAGAGTTGTCTTTGAATGGGACGTGAAAATGACCGTGCTCGATGAAAAATTGCTATCACCCTAAATAGCTGCCATAATTTACTGCCTCTCGTTGCAGCATGATCTTAACATCTTTTACTGTAAGTAAACGGCTGAGAAAATGTAATAGCGAGTAACACTTAAATTCCCTGTTCACATCAATTTTTTTTTCAAATTATGAAGTTGAACCAGAAACATGATAGTGATAATCCAAGTAACTTATGTCAGTTATTTAACTTTTTTTAAAAAAAAATTCAAATTTGACATCAAAACTATTGTTGTTAATTTGATGATTTTCTCAGTTTTAGTTAAACATGCCCTCAGACTTGCAGTGTTTCTATTAACGTAGTTTAGTGGTAAAGGAGTTAGATTCTTCTTAGCTCATGGCGAAACGCAAACTGTACTTAGAATCGTCGGTGGTGTAAAAGTTTGTTTCATTCCTTGTTGTTCCACGCTACAAAGAGAAATTCTGTCCTTGTTCTACTAAAACATCCTTCATGGATTCTTGAGCATCAATTTCTTTGAAAGAGTTTTAGCTACTGCATGCAATGCAGTACAAAGATCTTACCTCTGATGACTTATTTTGTCCTAAATGATCTGAAAGCGTATGTTGAAATTTGTTCTTGAAGAACATAGGAAATTTTCATAAGTAGATACTGGGAGTAAGTTAAATAATTTAGGTCAGCTTAGACAAGTTAATTAGCTATTTGAACTTAGCTTTCTGTAATAAAGGGTTGTTGTTTCGAAGGCGCCAGAGAGGGGAGTTGACTGATATATCTTAAACAAACAAATTAATGAACAAAAGCATATTGAGCTGTCAAAATATTTAGTTGAATTAGCAAAGTTGTATTTGCGCATCCGACCAGAGTCGAAATGAATAATTTAAATATAGAAAAAAAACTAAAGAACGAACATTTGAAGTGAACTAGATACTTTGAACATAATTTGAATTTCAATTTTTAGTTAATAAAAGTACCATTTTGAAATTGCAAAATAATGCCCCCCACCAAACCTGGTACCTCTCAACTCTTTAAGTTATATTCATCATTGGACTCTGAAAATTTGTGGGAATATTCCCATAATCATTGATCATGTATAACAGGGATGCGCGACCAGTTACACTTTTTCGATCTGAGTTATTAGCACCGGAAGTGGTGTTATTCGGCGGTCTTTTGTTATTTCAAGTGAAAATTTGATAGTTTATGGATGAAATAACGATATAAACCAGTCGTACTAGCATGTCCTTTGTGCAATAATGTATTGGGTGATCATGTGAATGGTTTTGAAATTTGTGGGAGAAATTTATTTGCGTTTTGAAATAAGAAAAGGCAATTTATCGGTTTTTTGAAATACCCTGGGTACATAATTTGTCCGGCCGCTCCTGGGATGGGAAGGAGTCATTGGTTGATAACCAATTAATGATGGGAGTAACCCCCAATGGTCCTCTTTTGCGGGTATAATTTTCAGGCCAACCAGACCAGCCACCCTCAAGTTATTAACCCCGGAAGTAGTGTGATTTGAAGGTTGTTAGGTATGTTACTGTGAAATATGTGTGTTAGAGTAAGAAATAGTGGGATTAATCAGTCGTTGTGTCATTCACGTCTGAATTAAGGTTTCTGCATGATCTTGGGAAGGGTTTAGGATGTAAAATCGAGGTTTTTAAGAGAATTGGTAATTAGCAGAGGAAGGTAGTTAGCGCCTAAATTGAAATAGTGTTTTTTTTTTCGAAAAGTTGACGTCGGATTGACCTTAAATTTGTATGATTAATTTGAGTACAGGTAATCCGTTTTGAAAGTCTGATTTGGTCAGATTTGACCCCACACCAACCTGCACGGAACTAACGCACGCCCGTGCTGCGGAACATAAAATTTGAATTTCTCGTGAAGTACTGGTATCAGTCTTATGATTTTTGGAGGGTCAGTGTAACTCCGGGTGCGACCGGAAGTCGGTGCTGCGGGATAACCCGAGTGCCGAAAATCGGAAAATTGCCGTTTTCAGCGTCCGAATGATTTCGAAATGGTAATAATATAAAATCCTGAGACAGTTAGTGTCAAAAGTACCCACCCCGGTCAATTTTGACGAACTCGCTTTTTTCTGGTTTCGGCATCCACAACTCCTTAAAAATATTCAAATTGCAAACGACTCGCAACGGCTGATGTGTTGGTCATGAAACTTGACAGGCAAGTTGGTGGCACCCTAAGTTTACTAGAAATTTTTAACCGAAGACATTTTGACCACTACTTCCCGAGATATTGAGTTCTGAAATTCGGGGTCAACCGGGAGGTCGATGAAAAGTGTGCGCGGTCATTGCTCGTGTTCTGGTGGTAGTTAGGCCATGAAATATTGTGTGTAGGCGTAACTGTGAGATGATTTTCCATGACAATAATTGGTTTTTATCAACTTGACCCCTCATTATGGAGGGGTGACATTTGGATGAACCCTAGAGGTCAAATTGTGGGCTTTCAGGAATATTAGACTTTTCGGTAGTTTTTAACTGGGGAATTACATGAAATGTTGAGAAGACTCAGAATGACTATTGCTCTTAGATTTGCGCTTGAGTTTATTTATTTATTCAACACATGATGTTTGACAGAGATTCATTGCAGCTAGTTAGTTTGATAGCGGAAATAGAGGAATAAGAACTTTTCAGAGCAACGTTCAATGTTTACTAAGCAAACAATGATTGACATGTCAAGGGCTTATATGAGATAAATCGATGTGGGTTTGTTTACATAAGAGTACAAAGTTCGTTTACTTAAGATAAGGAGAAAGTTGAACAGTGGCTGATAGCAGTTGAATGGCAGAGCATAATTTGATTTTGGTTTGTTTGCATAGCAAACAAAGCCCCCTACAGAATGTGACAGATTTCAAGTGTAAGTTGCAATGTTTACTTAAGAGATTAAGGTTTGTTTGCTGAAAGTAAAAGCGTATTGGTTGAGTATAAATTAAAGTGTCACAGATAAATTTTGGCAGTCTTAGCAGACTTGGAGATTTTTGGGAGAACTTCAGAAGTTGGACATAGGAGAGATTTTCGCACATGCGAAAGATTGAAAGTGGGACTGAACTCTGGAAGTTTGTAATTGCAAGACCAGTTGGGATACTCCAGTTTGATTTAGTTCATTTGGGAAGTGAACTACGGATAATGTTTTTATTATTTTATTTACTATTATAAATTGTCTTGAGTTTGTACTTTCCATTGATGTGCAAGTAATATTTCATACTTTTGTTATCCATATAAGAATTGATATTACGAGCCCCATTGTGAATTAACTTATTTCAAGGCAATCTAATTTGCAACAGCATACAAGAGTGGAGTGGAAATTGAAGAGGGGAAATTGCAGAGTAATAAAGTAACGCTTGCTTCACCAATTCAAAACCTTCGGTTTATTTTATTTGATCAATCCTCTGGGCGACAGAATCCCCTCACTGTTGACCCTAGTTAGCAATTCAGAAGACTAGAGTTCTCAATTGCTTTTTTTTTGCAAAACGCACCAGGAAAGCTTGGAATTGGTTAATCAGGGTTGTTTTGACCAAAACTTTTCAAGTTCTTCATCTGTATACCGTTATAGTTAGCCGAAATGCACTGACTAAGGTGTTCTTGAATAGTTTTTTTTCGCAGACCTAAATTGATGTTCACTTTAATTTGCTTTCTCCAATGGCTCGTTTCTGTTATAGCCGCTCTCACGTCGATTTTCGCCCCCGACTGATGCATATAATATCATTTTGTTTGGATTTCATACACACATAGTCAAATAAACGCAAACGGCATTTAAGGTTTGCAGCGAAGTTTTGAAATTAATACATATGTAAGAAATCACAATTTGCATATAAAGTAAGCGAGTAGCCGTTGAATAATGCGTGTTTTATCAATTCGATAATTATCTTGTCGAAAACTTTTTTATCAATCTATTTTTCAAGTAATCGAGATTAAGAGTCCTTTCAATTTAGCTCTGATGACGACATGTTACCGTTATCAAAACAAGTATCGATAAGTAACAAAAATTGAATTTCTGGATGCAAGCTGATTTGCTATATAAGGCTGGGGGGCTATAACAGAAAAACGCTTTTCCAATTTTCTCTTTTTCAGCTTTCCAATTTCTGTTGGTTGGGCATCGGGTTGCCTAAATGGTTAAATACATATTGATAGACCTTTTCTCGGTTTATGTCTCCTTTCTACTTTATAACGTTCAATTGTTTTCAAATTTGTCTCAAGTTCTACAACATAAGTTCCCTCTTGATCCTCTTTTGAAATTTTACAGCCGAAACAAAAAGTCATACAAACTTTAAACAAATGCAGATGAATTGTTGGTTTAGAGACGGGATATAATTGTTTGGTTTGTTTTGCAAACAACTGATAATGTTAGTGCATCGTTTGATTCTGATTTTGGAAGTATCGAATAATAAGTGGATTAAAACAAAATTTTCAAGCCAAATGAAACCAATAATGACCTTTGCTGAAAAGCAGTACTTAGATATGCTTAATTTGCAAGCTTAAATGTTCTTTTTAGCCTCATTTTGTTTTTGGGTACTTCTCTTGGACAGTTGAATTATAGGTCCTTTTGGACAGTTTTGCCCTATTTTTTTTATCGGACACCAGAGTTGCGTACATTTGTAAACTAACGGATTTTAGTCAATGCATTTAAAATTTATAATGGTATTTGAAATTGATTTTCAGTTTTAGATTAGTTTTAAATAGATTTGTAGTTTTTTCAAACATCAATGTTTTCCGAAGTTTGTGAATGGAGCTCAAAACTTACTTTGCATAAATTGTTTTCGAAAAACAATGTTTGAAATCCTTCCTATGCAGTGCAATTTAAAATTGCTGTTGATGAAATTTTTGTTCACTCTTATATGTATTCAAAAAGAGAACACAACACATGCCTTATCGTACAGTTGCTAATTGTTCTTTTTTGATACTTTTCCGAAATCAAAGAAAGAGGGTAAGAATAAATTGATTATTGGTGAATACAGAAGTATGTCTGATCTATGAAACTAAAATATCACTTTTATTACAACTTCACAGTTCTACACAGCTAAGGAAGCATCAACAAAATCTACATCTAACACAAATTAATTATGGACTCTCGTATGAAAGTATTCAACAGCTATCAACCTGTTTAATAATATTAGGGGCTATTTTCAGCCCCACTTTTTGTGACGACATTTGAACTTTATAAGCCTTCGATTGAATGGGAAATGAATGCGAGCGGTCAACAAAAACTTCGAAAAATATCTCTTACGCACCCTTGACGCAGAAATTTGTCCCAGAGAAAAGTTTTGTGGGGGAAAATTTATGGGTTATTTTCCATTATAAAAAGGCTCACTTCATATAGAGCGTACAGGCACTCCACTACCACAACAATACCATTATTGGAACTATTTTTCCAAGGGGCTCTAATGAGAAAGAACCAATTTTTGGTATTAATATTACCCCTAAAAACCGCCACATAGTCTTGGAAGGTTCCTTAATGATTGCCCTTATAAGGTTGAGAGTGGTGTTGGTTTATTACGAGCCAGTGCTTCTACCTTTAAATAATATTGCGCTAATATGTGGAAATTGGCAAGCAACAAGGGTAGACATTGCATAACACTCAAATAGTATAATTCATCCTTTTTGGTCATATCCCACAATCACGACCCTTTTTACATGTATTAAGGAAAGTTTCGTGAAGTTAAAACGGTAAAATCGACCACAAATGGTCCGCTCTATTTGGCAGGGGCGCTGGCTCGTAATGAGACAAAAATTTTGACGAAAAAATAGATACCAGATTTAGTTTATGGTAAGTAAATGGCAGGGCGGAGAGCTAGAACTAAATACATCAATGTCATTGAATAAATACCAATATAGGTGATTGCCATTATTTTGTCAATCATTTCGGCTAACTTCATCCAATCAGTCTTAGTCGGACCCCGGCTACTTGCTTCCAAATTGTCAATCGACACCCGCAGTCTCTCCAACACGTCAACCAGACTACTGTTTACAGCAGTGGGTTGGTTTTGGTTTTGATTGGTCTTGATATTGTAGTTTTCGACTCCGGTCAGTTGGTTTAACTTCTCATGCACTGATTTTGAATTTGATCTTTTGGGGTTCTGATTGTTGACTGGATTTGATTGGCTTTTTCGTCTCGGCAAACTATTGGTATTTAGCATTTGGCGTTCGAAAGTTGGAGTTGCTTCTAATTGTTTGGACGAGTGGTTTCCGTTGGCTTGAATTATGTAAATTCCATTCGGCATTGATGAGTCTTTAGCTGAAGAGAAACGGCTTCTTGAGAACATTGGAAAAATTTCAATATTCGGAGACCAAACAATTGTACAATATTTTTTAACATATTCGATAAAAGTATGATTAACCAGTTGGTTGAAATTTTAAAATACTTGTTTAAAACAACAATTTTGCTCATGTTATGAAAGTTTTTATAACTTGAATATAGTAAAGCATTCTGTGATTGTAATGAGAGAATAGTTTGATAACATTTATCATGAATAACTTTCCCCATTATGAGGAACTGTTTAAGCAGCACGAAACAAAGTGTGATCATTTTTGTGACCTGATAGTGTTCTTTCGGTTATCATAATTCTTGGTAATTTTCAAAGCTAACAGGACAATTTTTAGAGCTCTTCCATTTGTGCTCCCAGTAGGTTGTTGGATATATAAAGTTTTGTGTTCGAAAAATTTTCACTAATAGGGATTCGAACCCTCGACCTCCGTCATTGAAGACTGAAGCTTATACAGATGGGCTATCAGGGCCTTGCAATAACGTATCTTATAATCGCTTTTGTTTCAGCAGCAGACTTAATTTGTGAGTAAGTGGGGAAAATTCGCCAAAATCATTATTTAATTTCATTTTCTTGAAAAGCGGAACCACAGCATCTTATTCGATTCAGTTGCAAATCTTCCATCCGAGCTTATATAATTTTTTAAAAGTCTTAAAATTTTTAAGCAAACGTTTGCAAAAATCGCCACATTTACGTCACGATGACAAAAATTTTGTAGTCGAGCCCGACATGTGTTGAATAGAGAAGCAAAATGGAGGAATTAAAAGTCAACTAACTGTTCCAGCGCAGCGCTTTTGGTTTTGGTAGACAAAATTTTACTGGTCAATTTTTTTCAGTTATCTCAAAACTCAAAGGCAGCAACAAAAAAATACTCTTCAGGATGTGATTACCGTACTGTAAGAAAAAAGAACTGCGTAAGCCTAATGTTAGGAAAGAAGGAAGAAGACAAACGCCAGCGTGTTGCCGCAGCTTAATTAGATGAGGCTGAACTAATGGGTAATCGTGCATTGTTTAGTCACCACTCAAGTGAACTAAACTTACTTAAAGATAGGGGATTCGATAGAAGCCAGAAAATTGTTCAGGATTGGGTAAATTCGTTTCCACCCGGTAATTCATTGACTGCTGCAAGTGAGTTAAACTTTCCTCGTCGGGTTCAGCAACCATTTACCATCCCGTTCAAGAAAATGCCCTGAGTAATCCTACAGAAAACTCAAGTAACGTTGCCGGTAACTTAAATCATCTTGAAATGCTATCTCAGTACACATGGCTGAGAGTTTCAATTTCTGTTGCTCAGCAAGAGGCATTGTATCGGTAATACCTCCATCAATTCCAGCAATCTGTCAACGATAGAAGGGTTGATCAGGCACATAGTCCCTCAGGCAGTGGTGTGGTGAACCCAGTGAACAAAGCATCAGCCGTCGTACAGAATGTCGCACTGCCACCACTTCAGCCACCTATTCAAACTCCCTGGCTACTGACACCTGCTATGGAGCCATCGAACTCCTACAATTTTGTACCAGATTTTTGAACAAGCCCACAGCCAAACCAAATCACTCCAGATCAATCCGCTGTACACTTGAGATCGAAAAGCTCTAGTATGCCTGGTCAGCTGCATTTGACCAACCCTCCTTTTGCACAACGACAGAGTCCACCTCAATTTAACATTCCACACGAAACTCAGCTCCCTTATAACCATTCCCCGCATAATGTTCCTCCACCTCCAAACCGACACGCGATCCCGCCAGCCTCAATCCCGCCTCAACAATTATAGAGTCCTCAGCCTCCCGTGACTCCGTTGTCTATTCCAGCGAGCGCAACAACGTTTCTACCCGTCCCTAACAATTCACAGCAAACAGTGTCCATTCACCCCAAGCCCGCCTGTTACTGTATCCCAACGCACCGAAAAATTCCCCTAACAGTATTCTTGATCTAAACTTGTGGCGTTTTCCTCAGAAAAACCCAACAAACGTAAATCAGGCGACAAATAATGCAGCCGTTTTTAACAACTTCTAACCAACCCTACCGCCAAGCAATGCTAACCCCGCCATCATTCATCCAATCTTTTAATCAACCCCAATACAAATTAATAACAGCAACTACGCAGCAATCTGTAGCATCCCCGTTAACCCCTTCAGTACAGCTACTAACATTGCCCCACTTTTTGTCACGCCCTTTCTACCTCCAACATTTGAGCATACCGCCGAGATATCATTGTGCTGGGGTGGCCTACCGCATTTCACGCTTCCGGTGCCAGAAACAGAAAATGCAAGCCTGAACAAGGCATTAGCTGAGGCCATAACTAGCTAGAAGAATGACCCGCTACCCACATGGAAGTTGTCCCAAAACAATGGGGATTCCTTACAGTTGCTCGAAATTGACTCTCAGTCTCTCACCGATGACGTTAAAACTGAAATATCGTAACACCCTTGTAATTGGTAAAGCTAAAACAGTTACAGCTGAATTCGCCTACTGCGGCGCAATGCACAAAGATGAACTGAGGACCTTAGAACGTAAATTTGGCCAACCACAGGCGGTCGTAAGTGCCCATTTGGACAAACCTAGCAGCTTTCCACCATTGAAGATGCACAATAGCGATAACATCATTAACTAATCAGGGTGCACTTCTAGTCTTGTTGGGTTCTTTAAATCGCTCTCACGCGATTCGGATTTAAAGAGTGCTGCGTTTCACACTGCAGTACAGAAGCTACTGCCCAATTTTAAGGAGTCAAGGTCACTCTTCACTGTCAAAAAGCATTAAGTGAAACCTACTCTTCTGGATATCAGCAAGACTGAGGATACTATCAACCCAATATAATCAAGACAAAAATTGCATCAAAGCTGCAAACACGCAACAGGAGACTTCAAAAGCAGCAACAGAGCGCTTCGTCATCTATCCCTAGCTGCAAGCAAAGGCAGTCATTGGCAGCTAGAGATTTGCAAGGTACCGCATTAAAATTGACTGTCAAGGGTATAAGTCAAGAAGAACTAAGTGACACAAAAGTGGTCCAATTGACTGTAACACCTCATAGAGATCAAGACTTCGACGCATTTGCTGTACGTCCTTATATAAGGGAAATATTAAACGTGGGTTCCGACATCATTGACGTTAAGTCCATGCAAGAACCTAACCCCATCTGGCCGTTCTAGATCCAGTAAGATATAGCTATGGAGAAATTGAGATGTTACTTGGAAAGGATGTCTACCATGCCATCCGCGCGTTAGAGTACTTTTCAGCCGACGCAAAGAACTCATTGTTCGCTGTTCGCTTTCCCATAGGTTGGGTTCGAAGTGGCCCATTCCCGTCAAGTTCAAGTTTAGTCTCGACGTGTTTCAAAGCAAATTTTCAACAGGATTATGAACTGGCTTGTCAAGTTAAGTCATGGTACGACATGCAAAACTGTACAATGCGTACAATCAAGTTGACCCATGATCCGCAGCCGATGCTTGCGCGCATGAAATACTGGGAACAACAGCTTTTCATTATGGCCAAAGATACGATGAGGGTATGTTGTGGCTCATGATGACAACATCCAGCTCCCGATTGACTACTTTTGATTACTGGTGCAACTTAAATCTCTCGAGTAACAACATTGAAAGATAGTTACGCCATCAGTGAGCACCTTGAAAAATGTTATTTAACAATTCCTGACGGTCACTTGGTCGAGCAGCGGTCGGATGAAAACTGGTACCTACCACATTATCCCGTAACCAACCCGAATAAACCGGGGAAAGTGCATTGGTTACTAACTGGTGCAGCGAAGTTCCACGGTAATTTTTTGAACAAATCTTTGCTCAATGTCTCCAAATTGCTCCAGAACTTCATCCATGTACTTCTCAGTTTTTTGTCATCATTAATTTGTCAGGTCCGCAGATGACGAGGGTATGTTTCTCCAGGTTGGTGTCCCAGACCGTGACCAGCCATCACTCCGTTTTTTGTGGCAGGAGGACCCCAAAAGAAACGGTGTAGTGTATCAATACACGCGCCATATTTTCGCGGCTAAAGAGTCACCCTTTTGCGCTAACTATGCATTGGAACGCACGGCCAGAAAAAGCATAGGTCAGTATCCGGAAGCAACGAGAGCCGTCTTAGAAAATTTTTCTTTGAACGATTACCTAGATTCGGTGGAGACCCCTGAGAGTGCTCTCAATAGATCGAAGGAATTGGTGCATCTTCTCCATCTAGGTGGGTTCGAGCTTATTAAGTTTGTAAGTAGTGTACCAAATCGTGCTGATCAAATTTATGGGTCACTGCAGTCAAATGAACCAAAAGTAATCGCGTTATCTAAGGAGGAATCTTCGCATGTGCTTGGGTTGAAATGGTATCAGAACAATAAAACTCTAGTTGTGATTCGAGGTACCTCCAGTACATTAACTAAGTATTTAACACGACGCTTGGTACTGAGCCTAGTGTCTAAGGTCTTTTTTCCCATCAAGGTATTCATCATTTTCGGGAAACTTCGAACACCTGGAATTGCATATGTTTGGCGATAGTTCGCAGGAAGTTTTCAGTGCCATTGCAATCCTCCGAGCTTGAGTAACTGCTTTTAGAGGGCCGTAAACGGAGCTTTCATTTGTACTGGGTAAAGCCCGTTTAGCACCCATAAAGTTAATGACAATTCCGAAGCTGGAATTAAAGGCAGCGCTGCTGGCTTTTCGATTAAAAAAGGATATCTCGGTCCCTCACTTACATCTCGGTCCCTCACAGTAAATGTCAACAGGATTTCCATGTGGACCGACAGAACTACTGTCTTGCAATGACTTAACTCTACAACCAAGCACCCAATATTTATTGCAAATCGTCTTTGTGAGATGTTAGAACACACTAGCGTTGACGAGTGGAACCACGTCGCCTCAAGTGATAACCCGACAGACGCCGGTACTCGTGGTATGTCCGCTGAGGTTTTGCAATCAAGTAGCTGAGTGAGGGGCACGGAATTCCTAGGAATTAAGCAATTCCCGTTCGAACCAAGCGTTGAAGTAGTTAATAACATCAAACTCGGTAAAGCAACCAAAGAAACTGATGAAGTTAACACATCATTGACCGCAACTCCGCAACTAAATCAAGGAACCGCCCCCGAAACTAATCCCCTTCGATTAGTTCAGATCTTATCAAAAGTTACTACGACTAACAGCATACAGCATACATACTCCTGCTGTTACCCTCACATGAATGCTACCGTAAATTCGATGGTAGTATAATAAATCTCACTGAGGTTGACGAAGCCGCGCGTCAACTTCAGTATCTTGTTCAGGGGGAATCTTTTAATTCCGAAAGAAAAGATCTCCGGGAAAACAAATCCTTTAAACGGAGTAGCTGTATTGCTCTGTTTTCCCCTTCGTCGGACCAAATGGTCTAATGCGTTCGGGTGGCCATATCAAACGGTTGTTCGAAGTTGATTTTGACGTAAAACCTCCTATATTCTTGACGCACGCCTCATTTTTGTGATTTTGTTTCTGCGGCAAACCCACTTAAAAAACCATTGTCAAGGTGTTGACTATCTGTGGGCTAAAGTACAGGAACGTTATACCATCCTTAAGTTACGATGGTCATTGCGCTCGATTAAATCCTGCTGCGCCACGTGCAGAATGTTCCGCGCTAACACTATTCAATCCATCATGGCTGACCTCCCAGTAGAAAAACTTCCATTCCACTCTCATCCCTTCACGAACAATGGGGTCGACAACTTCGGCCCGTTTTACGTTACTGTGCGTAGGACTGCCGGGAAGAGGTGGGGGTTTCCTGTTCACATGCTTAACTACTCGCACCGTTAATGTTGAAATTGTTCCGTTCATGGAAGCCAGTTCGTGCGTAATGAGAGTGGAGCGGTTTGTGTCCCGTCGGGGTACACCCTCAGGTATTTGGTCAGACAATGGTGCCAAATTCGTTGGCGCGGAAAAAAACTAAGCAAGAATATCGAAAGGTGGAAAACTATCAATATTACAGCGGAACTTGCCCATAAAGGCATTAAGTGAATGTTCAACCCGCCCAGCGCTCCACACCAGGGTGGCATCTGGGAAAGACTAGTACGTAGTTTTAAGCGAATGCTTTACACTAGCTTCGGTACCCGTCGCCTCACCGACGAACTTTGAACAATACTTTTTGTCTCGTGGAATACCCACTTAACGCACGCCCGCTAACGCCTGTGAGCGCCGAACCGTCCAACCTAGGCGCAATAACAACTAACCATTTTTTACTTGGTAACCAAGCAAACGCAATTTCGTCGGTCGTTGGCGTTGACGAGTTCGATCACTTTAAGCGTTACTCCCGCACACAGTCTTACGATAACGCTATTTGGTTTCGTTAGATCAAAGAGTACGTTCCCACACTGAACTGACGTTCTAAGTGGCAGACGCCTGCCGAGCAACACCTTAAAACCGGTGACTTGGTCTGGGTAGTTGAGGAGACTAACTCAAAGGATTCGTACCCTACTGCGCGTATAAATGAACTACATTAGGGTTCAGACAGCTTCGCACGCTCCGCCGTATTGCGCACGTCCACCGGATCGCTCGTCCGCTCGCTTGTTTTATTGGTACCTATTCTGCCTACGTCTTCCTCTTGGCTGGAGGCTGTTACAAAGGAAATAATTAAGTGAAATAATTTTATCTAATCAGATTCAAGTATTTAAATTAGCACATAAATGGTTTCAATTGACGTATAAAACTCGGAAAAAGTTTGTTTAACACAATTTTAAGTAATCCTTATTATAAAACCTATCAAATAAGACAAGATTCGGGTCTATTTTGCTCGGGTTTTTGGATTCATCGGTAAAAATGGTGACTGGCATTGAACTGATTCGTTATAAGACAAAATACCGGCCAAATGAGCACCTTAATACGTTATAAACTTATTACGTTGACTTATTGACCGTTGCTTGAAAATACGTTGCTTCATGATGATTTGTAGTCGATTTTGAGTGTTTGCTACATAAAACGAAAAAGCATTGAATTGAGTTTTCGAAAGTGTTTATGCACCTTTACGCCTAACAAGGCTTAACAAAGTAATTAAATAAATTTTAAATGTTCAGTATTTGCATTTTCTTAAAAAACAATCTGATAAGATTGACCATTCCGATGTAAATGGGTTTTAAGATCGGTGACGACCAAAAATGTCAGCTGGTGGGTAAATGCTGAAATTGAACAACTTCTATATCCTACTGCAGGAGATGATGCATCATATTTGCAACATCAAACTTGTGTACACTTGAGTGCATTATAATGGACTTTAAACATGCTAATTTAGTGTGAGTGTGCTTGAAGACCTAGTTTTCCGATTTTCATCGTTCATGTAAGTTTGCAATGCAGTTTACGGAGCACATAATGCAAATTGTACCAGTAGTTAGTAATAGTGTTAAAAAACAACAAACCCAATTTTAAAGTCTGTGCATGCAAAATGAATGAATTCAAACCTCGCAAAACAAGAAATTGTTTCAAACCATTGTTTTCTTAGGAAGGGTGTGGAGTGTCTTTTTTACTGAGCTACTTTTAGACAAGCGTAAATTTGAAAGAACAGCTCCTTCTGTGACTATCAAAAGAGCATCCGATTGAATAGAGGGCTCATAGGGCTCTGAATTTTGATGCCATTGCCACCATTTTAACAAATAATTATAAACTGCCTGTCAAAACTTTTTAGAATCTTAGTTTTTAAATCAATAAAAACACATCTCTAAGATCTGACAATTCACCAATAGGCTTTAAAGAAGTTTGATCAACTGGTGTCTTCAAGCAGTTTTAAGATATTTAGATTGTTCCTTGCTAAATTCCTTGTTCAAACTTGGCAAATAATTGTTTCGACAAAAAAATTTTAAAAAGAAACAAATTTTTGTTGCATGTTCAGGGACTATTGATTTATTTAAAGAAGTGAACTGAAACTCTGCCATAGCAGATTGAGAGACTGCTACAAGTGGTCATTTTAATTTCATAGAACACATGTTTTCATCTCTTTACTTCAAAAGGGATGTTTGTTTATGAAGATTGATCATGTGTCCGGTTTCTTTTCACTTTATCAGACCTGATGGAGCCAATGAAATTTAAAAATTACTCCTATGATCTACTCTTCTTAAAGAAGAAGTGACTTGGAATGACTTTCAAATGTTCCCTGGTTCAAATCTTTCTAAAATTGCCTGATGGTAAAAATTGATAGAAATATAGTAACCTGTGTACGGGTTTTCTTTAAACGTTTCTAGATCCTTCTCAACTCTCTCAGGGGTCAGTGCCCTTGGACCCGTCTTCAAACCTTTATACGCGGTTCCGGGTGTCCCCATACCATTGCAGTCATTCCGGTGACAAAACACCCCCGAAGTATACTTCGGTTCCATGTACAGCATCCCAGCACTATTTCTCGTGTACTTAAATGAGTTTTGACGACTCGCGGGTCTTGACGGGAAATTCCCGCCGTTGCCCGAAAGAGTGCGCCGGGCGTTGTCGCTGAACCCGAGACAGGACATGAGTACACGGCAAGCTCCCCCACAGAACATTGTGCGTATTATTCCATGAGCCATCAGTCGTTTGATCTAAATTTCGAACTGAGTCAGACTTCTAAGCAGTAACTGAAAATAATCCTTTAATTCATTATGAAAGGGGCGATAAAAAATTTGAAAAGTTGATCATTAGTTTTCTCGGTGAAAACGTCGATTCAGCTCGTCGGGTTCTTATGGTGTAAATAATTATGATTAAGTTCATAACTTTTAAATGCTACTTAATTGCCGCTAAATGATGCCAAGTTGTAATTACGATTTTTTTTATTTTCTAGAACACGTAAATTCAAATCTATGAGCCCAGCGATAAATTCTGCCAGTCGACGCCAATAGAGATATTGAGTTCCTAATATAGTATAATAACTTACACAAGAAGGTATTTTGTGATGTGGCTCCGTGTGGTACAGTCTCAACACCACAGTCGTCGACACGAGAGAGAATGCAACCATCATTATACACACCACCAGGAATTTCTCTAAAATCCCATTTCAGCAAGTTAATGTGCACGTTACTACTGCACTCTCTGTACAAGCCAGAGTTTTGGTTTGCTTTTATAGTCCAGAAGATTCCAAAATAATTGCTCGACTTGTCGCCTACGGTTTCCAGCATGCACGCTTATCAGTAACTTTAGTTGGTCTAGCTTAGTCTAGGTCAAAATACAATGTTAATGTGTGCTCCGTAACATCCGTCGTTTTGAGAAACAAATCTAAGAGGTAACTTCTGAGTTAACTCTTTGCTTCACGAGAGGGGCCAAATATCCGAACAGTTGTGTAACCCAATAAGCTGGAGTTCAAGATTTTTTGTTATGATTACACAAGTTTTGTCGCGCAGCTCTGACCTTAAATTAAATACAGTTATATTGAAAACATGGGCTCCATTGTTTTTTGACGTACGGGTGGAGGGGTGCACATTCTAGCCCCACTAAGCGGGAGGATGGGGGATTAATTGGTACAGAGCTCGAAACTTGATAAAACTATACAGTATACAGTTTCGAGCACAAGAAATAGAGTAGTGGCTACTAACGTATAATGGGCAGTTCTTCTCCAGTGTGTGGGAGCATGCTTGAGATAGCCAGTAAGTTGACACAGAGTGCAAGGAAGAGAGTGATTCCATAGCCCATCTTCTCCCCCGTCTCACACGGCATGAAGAAATTGATCAGTGTCAGACAGCTAAAATGGAATTAATAATGTTCTCGTTAAAAGCAGCGAAATGAATTTGAATGAATCCCTTATCTGTGAAATAATTGACCCTTTTCATCGAAATTCTTTCTAATTTGGTTTCAGTAGCTGAATGAAGGTAATTTTTTGCCACTGTTGAAAAAGCCATAGGAGTAGTTGAGAAAAAACAAAACGACTGTTGCGAAAGTTTCCCAACTCTTCCTGCTTTTTTTTACATTTATTGAACTGTTAACTGAAAATCCAATGGAGGGAGATTCAATCCATTTAATTAAGAGGATGACATACTGAAAAAAAGTTTCTGGAACAAAAACGAGTGGTCAATGTAATTCTTCAGCAGAGAATCACAAAGACTGCAAATGATATTTTTTAATTTTTTGGATAATTGGTAAACATAAAAATGCAGTTTCATTGTTTTCAGCCTCAAGGGATTTTATGAAAAAATCAGTAGCTTGAGAATAAACAGCCATATAAAGCAAGACGGCCAGAGGTTTGGTAATCAGGCTATGTGGTTTTGAAGCGGAAGGAAAATGGCTGCTGTGAAGGTTTTAAATTCCAACAATCGACGGTAAACAATATTTCTTATCTCAAGGTTTACTCCAAAAGCTAATATCTTTAGGCACAAAAATCAGCACACCACAGTATTGGTACAGGAGATGTAAACAAACAGACTCTTTTGAAAATGGATCTGCTCTAGTTGATCACTAAATCAAGTCTAATCGAACCCCTCTGCCAAACTTTTTGGAATGCGAAAGAGTCAAAGAAAAATAATACAAAGTTGTAAAATGCCACTCCTTTTATACCAAAAAAATTCTCTGATTCTGATTTATCTGCACATCTCTGAAAACTGTGTGCAAGTTCTATAAAAAGGAGGTTTACATTATCTGAGCTCATGAAACAGAACTTCAGTTGTTGCTATCAAGCTGCACATTTTCTGTTCAAGTTTCTTTTCTCAAG
The DNA here is from genome assembly GCF_964194025.1 of Convolutriloba macropyga. NCBI lineage: Eukaryota > Metazoa > Xenacoelomorpha > Acoela > Convolutidae > Convolutriloba > Convolutriloba macropyga. The sequence continues at coordinate 28,754,645 of NC_134475.1, forward strand.
TATACAGTTTTGAATAGCTTTTACTATTTGAAAATTTGTTGAATGAATTTATTAATTTTGGATCTTTGGCGGTTTATAGAATTTGGGAAATCCTACTTTCATCACAAAAGTGTTGCAATTAAAGATGATAGAACTTGAATTTCGAAAATCTGTTCCCCAAAAATTGTTGGCAAGACTATTTGCTTGCATTTCATTAAAGTTGATTAAAGTTGTTTAAATTACGGTTTGATTAAAGTTGTTGTTCAATCGTTCTAATGCGTGGTGATTCGATTAGTTGCTAAGGAAGAGTTAGACGCCAAGGTTGTTTGCTGTAGCAGCGGAGTTATAGAAGACTCAAAACAACTCTCACATCGTAGATGAGCTCAATGTGAGTAACAAAATCAGAGAGAGAGAGAGAGAGAGAGAGAGAGAGAGAGAGAGAGAGAGAGAGAGAGAGAGAGAGAGAGAGAGAGTATTTGTTGTTGTCGAGTAAAATCGGTCTTTCTTAAGAGAAGAAAGACTTTCAAAAAGAATATCGAGAGCCAAGAACAAGAGATTCGTGAGGCTGATATTAGAAAAGACAGCTTTGCTTGTTCAGTTTGACTCAGAGAGATTGGGATCTTTTGATAAATTCCAATTTATTACCTTGAATTATTTTTGTTGATTAAAACCCAATTGATTCATACCTGAATTTGTTTATCTATTGTGTCGAATTATATCAGTTTACTTTTGAGCAACTGAGTTGATTCCAAGCCGGAGGTGGTGCAAACTGGGGACATTATGAGTAAACTTTGAAAAAGTTTTCTACCAAAAATAAACCTTTCGTGATAGAATTTCGGGTGATAGTGTCTCCCCGTCTCCTAACCTAGCATACAGTGCACATAAAAATGTTATTGAAAAAATATTTGGCTCAAGTTCTCTACAGTTAAGCTATTGTGAGAATTCTTTGAAGAATTAGAGCTGTTATTCTTGTACAACAACAATTATGATCGATTTTGCACACACGATTACTTATGTTTTGAATAAAAAAACAATCAGATGGACAGATTATTAAACAAGTCAAAGGCACAAATTGCATTTTTCAACAGGATAATCCTACTATGAATAAATCAAAGATTGGTAGCAATTTCTTCAAAAAATAGGAACAGGTGGTACTGGAAGGGTCAGCAAATGGTCTTGAGCCAAATCAAAATGAAAACCTATAGAAACTTTGAAGCAACAATAAAATAAACAGATAGTTGTCGGGGACGTATTTGGAAAAAAAGTATGGTAAAGTTTACTCAGATGCTGTTGGAACTTTTTTTTGGGAACTATAGAAACTGCCTACCAGATATTTAAAAGCATATAAACTAGGCGTATAGAGTTGTTACTAGAGAACTGATTTCATCTCAAAATGTTTTACTATTTGATGTTAGTGGCGCTTTATTCTTCAGGTGCACGTAGCTTTTTGGTTGCCTCGTGTATCGCTGGATGAACCCAACGTAATATTTTTTTTAATCAAGCGGATTTGAGCAGGAGATTCTTGACTTTGAAAATAATTTATGTATGTTTTTCAGTTAACCATTTTTATGCGAAGCCGAAAAATTTATTTCATTTAGCTAGAACTTCCCTCCTGTTAAAATTGGTCACTTATCAACAGATACGGCAGTTTGTTTGACTAAGACTAAGGCGAATACTTTGCCCTAACGTTTTATACTTTTATTTGAACGCAAAATGTTAGTTTCCGTTCTTTCCGTAGAATACTTACGATGGTTAATTTCTGGAGGCTTGCTTCTATTCCGGCTAAGCCGAGTTTAGTTTGAAATTTTGGAGATCTTAGGTTGAACATGAAGGTACATTTTTTGCACTCAATACGGCGTAATCTTCATTTGAAAAAAAAAAACGCTGCAAAATTTGTGATGAGATTTCTTTTCATGCTAAAAAAAACTGATTGACAATGTAAAACTTTATATCAGAACTCAATTTATAGGATAAGCTTGATACATTAGTGCAGTAGTTAGATACATTTCCTTTTAATATTTGATAACTGCATGAAAAGTGATGGAACAAGAGCTGGATACCGGGCTAAATAAATTCACTGGCAATCTGATTTTTGTTAAAAGCACCGGGATGCCACAGGAATAATAGGACTCAGCAGTCGGTGGTCAGACATATTAGCCGCATGTTAATCAATGCCTTACGAAAACTGACAATCAGTTTGTTTATGGTCACGCAGACAAAGGTTATTACTAGAAGAACCCCAGGACAAAAGTCTGCCAGACTCTTTAAATTATGTCTGAGGAAACCCAATCCCACCTTTTCCCATACTTCGGGCTATAAACGTCTATAATCAAATTTCCCACCACTTCAACCGCAATCTTTCTATTTGAGAAATTCGCTAATTAACGCATGTTTTTTGGAACACGTAAATTACATTTATAACCGACTGGTTGAAGTCGACAAAACAAAAACAATATTTACTTTCCAATTTTCCTTTCGCAATATTTTAAATCAAGATTATATACTCCATGTTCTGTAAAAAAATAAAATAACTTCTGAAGCAGCTAAAGTTTCAAATAATTAGTACAAATTTTTTCGAGTAATAATCAGTCAATTTTTAGTCCGCCGATTGTTTGCTAATAAAGAACGTTAAATTCTTGCAAAATCTGAGACGCACTGTTGCAAAGGAAACCTTCAGATTGAAAATGATAAATTAACCCTTTATTTTTTCTTTTCACCAATTTAGTCATTGTCACTTTTTGTTACCGAGTAATTTGAATTGAATAAATTATATCATTATATAGAGAATTTTTGTGCGTATTATATCAAAACTTTCGCTAAGATTTTCCGTTCTAAATGCAACATACGTATTATTTCTGAGAAATACCAAAGCCGATTTCCCACTAAGAATAACTTCCAAAACAGCTCGAAACTGTTCGCTTAGCCTAACAAATTCGGTTTTTTGAACGGATTAGTTTAAATTGGTGACCTAGATTAAGTCTTGCTAAAAAGATCAAGCTAGATTTGCCTCCAAGTAAACGATGCTTATTGCCTTGACGTTTCGATATACAGTTGGCTATAGACTGACTATATAAACATCTCGAGAATTGAATTTACACATCAAAAGACTGCATTTTTGTCAGCTTTATTTCTGGTGCCTTTCCCGGCTTGAGAAATTGCATTTAGCTGAATTGTTGTGATAAACATATTAAAGAGGTCTGATGATTTCATTAAGATTCTTGGTCTCAGCTGCTTGAAGCCAGGTAGTAGTAAACGTGGGATGGAAACGTGACTTGAAACGGCGCTGTTATCGGAATTAGTTCAAACTGAATACTCTAAGCGAACACGTATCACAATGGGGAAAAATTGTACAAAGCAAGTATCTATTCTAGTCAAGAAAGAGGTGTGATATACTTGAATTGCCCGACTGCCTTCTTGCGAATATTTGCCAATGTCTATTCAGAAGCAAACCAGTGTTAGAGAACATGCGCAATCTCACTCCAGTTAGTTCGACTTGTTCCAGGCGAGCGTTTGACTTGGAAAATTTCCCTTTTACATCATACGGACGAATTCAAATATACTGAAAATTGAACAGCTCTACAATAAAAAATTTCGCTTTAACGTTATTTAAGATAATTATTTACGTTGAATCTTTCAAGTGTTATCTAGCTTAGAATCTACAGCCGTGCGACTTTATTTTGAAGCTTCAGGGGAACAAGGGGCAAAAAGTCTACCCAAGTTCTGTGACGCAATACGGCCCGAAGTTTTACAGCGGACACCACAAAAAAAACTGTAAGACTCATCCGAGATGAACATTCTGATTGTTGTCGTAAATTGATTAATAACCGGCAAATCTAGCCTCCCACAACCCATTTCCTATCCCATATAACGAATTTTTTCGAGTTCACTGGTCACCGATAACCCACCCCATACACATTTTTTTTGTCGAAAAACATCGAATTTGAAAACTGTTGGTCAAAATTTTGGAATTGACCAAATCGGGCTAAATACTAGTAAATGGAACGGTTAAAGTCTTATACGAAATAAACTCGGCGAAGCAAAAAAAAAGTTTGAAAAAATTGACCAAACTTAATAAAATTTTGCAAACGAAATTATATAAAGCGTTGATAGATGGCAGATAGAACACTTGTATAAAAAAAAGTAGAATTAAGAGTTTGGTCAAGATTTTCAATTTTTGAAAAAAAGAATCAGATAACTGATTTTCTTTGCAAATTAGCGCTTATTCTTGGCAACTCATGAAAATCGTGCATTTAACATCAAGGTTCGGAGTTTGAGCAAAGCTCAAATCAGTTATGTTGTAAAAACATAATATGGTTTTCATATTAGCTGCAAGTTCACTTCATCACGCCATAAAAACTGCGCCCCAAATAACACAGAATCGTTACAAACGTAACGTTTACGCATTACCGGGTTTAAGTTTCAACCCCAACGCTTTGAAAGTCCGAAAAACAGCGCAGTTCCAGTTGAGTCATTTCTTTCATGATAAGAAGCGCCTAGTTATATGGCATGATGTAGTGAACAATTCGCTTTCACGTCATCGCAGTAACAACAACAAGCCTTTAACACCTTCGCAGCTTATTTCAGTGCTTGAAAACTATCAGGTGCGCATAGAAGCTATAGTGTATTGCCCCAGAGAGGGAACTCCTGATATCTACGATCAGCTCAAGCGTAGTACTCTAGTTACCATCCATTTAGTGAGACATTGTGTCTAAACGTAAACAGAAAGATCTTAGTTTACTTAAAGAGTACAGAGCATTACACCAAAGGCCTGCGCTTGAGCTGAAAACACTCACTATAGTCTTAGCTCTTAAGAACAACCTCCGGTCCTTGATAACACGCTCCCGACCGAAGAAACTTTCAAAGCGCCGTCGTAAAACGCTTCGCACCCGTCATGCGTTCGAGGAGGCGGAACTCACACAAGCCTTTGGTAACCTGAATGTCACTTAGTCTTGCGCTGTTGTGGGAGTCTACCCGCTGACTGGCGGTGTGACTTAGTTAACTCACGAGTTACGGGTTAGTTTGTGGTTGGTTCTCTCCGATAGCGCTTTACTAAACGTTTCGCTCTCCCCATTCTTCGAGTTTTTCACTACCATCCGTTTTCCGCAGGTTATCTGGTTTCATTTTCCGTTTCCGTCCTTTTTGTTTCCGTGTCACCTTGTTTCTTTCTATCCCCCGTTTATCTGTTGTATGTAGTATGTTGAATTTTGCTGTAGTATAATTTCTTTCTGCTAGTACGCTGGTTTGTTGTTTAGTCTCGTTCCTTGCCATTTCCGCCCCGCCCGTGCCATTTTCCCGCTTCTTCGCGCGCTTTTCGCCCGACTCTCCCGTTTGTCCGTCCGGTTCCCCGTTGCGTCGTGCGTTAATCATTAGGCGTCTCTTCCCGTACGTCCCGTCTCCCGTTCTGCCCTTTTTCGCGCTTCCTGCGCACCGTTCTTTCTTTCTTTCGCCGGGTACTATTGTACTCGACAAACATCTTTGCTCTTTGGCGGTTTGCTAGGCAAACCGTCACACTAGGGTTCGGTATAACCCATTTGTGTTGTGCTGTTGCATGTCTGTGTACTTTATAGTAGTACTAAATAAAACTTGTGGTTCCTGTTTTGATAAGATCATGACAACCTTGCAGGACAAATTCAACAAACATTATAGTGCCAGGGCAAAATTAGAGGCTGAACTTTATAACATCTATGGTGAAATTAACAATGCTGTTGATAAGCAAGACAGGAAAGTTATGATCGAACGTCTGATTGTGAAGTGCAAAGATGCTTTTACTAGAGTAGTTGATAAGAATGAAGAGCGCTTTGATCTGGCACAAAAGACTGAAGATCCAGACGCTGCCTGTAAAAACCTTGAGAAATGGTTAGAGACTGTAACAAAGAAAACTGACGAGTTTATTGCTGCTGCTCGAGGGACATCAATACGGTCCATGACAAAGAGACAGCAGAGCTGTATACCCCTCACCATTCAAGATCTGGTTCACATATGACTTCCTCAAAAAGATCAAGTCAGCGTCAACAAGACATAGAACTATCAAGACTCAAAAGGGAGGAACTTGAGAAACAACATGAGGCAAAGCTTCGCATTGCTAGACAGCGTCTTGAAATGGAAAAACAAACGAAATTGCGGGAATTGCAAATTGAGCAGCTTTAGGAGGATCATCGCAAGGCAGTAGCTGCTGCAGCCCTTGAGGAAATTAAGTTGACGACAATATCATCAGCAGACGGGTCTGGTACAGGCAAAATGAGTGGGCTCTTTACGGAAAGAAGTTCAGTCAAGAGCAAGAAACTTGTTCAAGATTGGGTTAATTCGTCACCGGCCGGGAACATGGCAGATGTTGCAAACGAACCGAGTTTGCACTTTTCTGGTTCCATCGCCCAATCCAACCAAGCAATTCTCCAACGACCTTCCTCAACTCAACTTCCAAACTCACACTCCAATTTCAATACACATCATTATTTGAGGCCAACATTAACCTCCCTGTCCATGAGCCGCAACAACCAAGTAGTAGAAACAATGTAACCAATGAAGCACATAATGCAAGCAACATCATGCAAGAGCAGCAACAGCCTCAATATACGCCTCCATCACCCCCAGTAAACTTTGGTATGCCAACTCAACTAAACGCCCCAAACACAGCCCGACAACTGTCTCAAGCAACAATGCACTTCGATGGTTTACAATTAGATCATCAATTCCCGCGCAGGTCGAGCATGCGGGGACAGTTGAATTTAGTCAGCCCTCCGCGTTCACCGCCTTTAAATACACTCGTTAATGCTCCGCTAGCACTTAATCCGCAACAAGCACACATAAATGTACCAGCCCCCCCATCCCCCGTTCTAAACCCCGCACCATCGCATTTCCCGTTAATCCCACCAGCATTCCGCTTTCCTCCTTCGCCGCCACAAGCACTCCCACTACACGCCACTAACCCCGTGGCGAATAATGTCAATCTGTTACCCCATTCTCCACCTGCACCATTCATTTCCTCCGCAAACGTTTTGTACCTCAATTAATTCATCCACCACCCCCACAAAAGAGTTTTCAGACCCAAAATTTTGTCCCCATAACCCACGCACCTCCTGCTCCTCCGGATCCAAATGTCTGGCGTTTTCCGGCAGCAGTCCCATCTAATGCAGTACCGCTTGTATGTACATCTGCAAACTTATACACTGCACAACCGGCCCCGTAAATCAACCCTCATATCACTACATCGCTCCGCTCCTCTCATGTACAAGCAGCAACAGGCGCTCAAAATTACGTAACATCAGACTTCATGCAAGCGAATCCACTTATTTCTTCCACAGGTACCGCCCCACCTTTGTCACTCCGATCATTCCGCCAACGTATGGAGCTACCGTTCCGAACCTGTTGTGTTGGGGTGGCCCGCCGCATCCCACACCTTCGGCTCCTTCTTTGGATTCTGCGGATTTGATAAAGCAGTTGGCGGAGGCAATTACTTGTGAGAAGAACGATCCACTGCCCGATTGGAAATTGTCACAGTACAATGGTGATCCACTGCAGTGGCACAAATAGTTCGGACAACTTAAAAGCGCCATAGACGCACAGTCCTTGACTGATGATGTCAAGTTAACATACTTAAAAATGCTTGTAACTGGAAAAGCTAAAACTGCCATCGCTGAGTTCGCATACTGTGGTGTAATGTATAAGGATGCACTTAAGACACTTGAACGTAAATTTGGCCAACCACAGGCAGTAGTCAGTGCACACTTAGACAAACTCAGCTCTTTTCCTTCACTTAAGATGCACAATAGTGATAACATCATAAACTATTCTGCAACAATTTCAAGTCTTGTTGGGGTCTTTAAATCACTTTCATATGACTCAGACTTTAAGAGCGCCTCACTTCTCAACACGGCTGTGCAAGAGTTGCCTCCCAATCTAAAGGAGTCTTGGTCAATCTTCACAGTGAAGAAACATTGGGTTAAGCCCACACTCCTTGACTTCAACGATTGGTTGAAGGAGAAGGTGGAGGCACATGATTTAATGAAACAAACTTCATCGAAAGCAAGAACTGAGGATAACAAAATTCAGTTGTAAAGACCAAAGTAGCCTCAAGAACTTTTGCTGCTAATACGCAATCTAAGGGCACTCAGAGACCAGCCTCAACATCGGCAACTCCTCCAACCCCTCGCTGCATTGTGTGTAAAGGTAACCACCGTATCTGGGAGTGTATGGTATTTAAAGAAAAACTCCCACTCAGCGAGCAAAGGTAGTGGCGGAAGCAAGACTGTGTTTCTCATGTTTGAGAGAAAAGCATATGTTTAGGCAATGCCCAAATCCCAGGAAATGCAGGAAAGACGGATGTAACAGCTCCCATAATACACTTCTCCATGGAGCTGAGAGGATTTATCCATCAAAATCCCCCTCAAACAACAACAACAGTAATTCATTCTAATGCTGGCGCAAATCAAAGTAAACTTCCTTGTGTCGAATCATCGAGTAAGACCACCACTTTGTCATCTGTGAGTAATGGGAAAGGCCTCCTTCAGGTGACTGAATTACAGTTGAAGACCTCTTCTGGTAAAGATACCACGGCTTTAGTTTTGTGCGACACCGCTTGCAGTAACTCTTGGGTGTCCAATGATCTTGCTAATGGGCTTGGTTTGCACGGCACAGCATTGAAACTAACAGTCAAGAGTATAAATACCGAGGAGGTTGTAGACACTAAGTTAGTTTAACTAATTGTAACACCACGCGACAACCAAGCATTTGAACCATTTAAAGTCAGCCCTTACAAAAAAGAAGATTTAAATGTAGGCGCCGATGTCATTAACATTAAAGCACTTCAGGAAACATACCCGCACCTAGCAGTTCTAGACCCAGTTACGTATTGCTATGGAAACATCGAGATGATACTTGGACAGGATGTGTATCATGCCATTCGCCCGTTAGAGTACTTCGCTGCCGGCGAGAAGTCTTCGCCCTTCGCTGTTTGCTTGCCCATAGGTTGGGTTCTAGGCGGCCCTCTACCGACATCTTCAGGTTTAGTCTCGACTTGTTTCAAAGCTAATATGGAGCAGGATTTTGAACTCGCTAGTCAGGTAAAATCTTGGTACGACACGGAGTCGTACGGCGCACTTAAGCAAGTAGACCCACGATCCTCCTGGGATGCACGTGCGCATGAAATTCTTGAAAACACCAATGTGCATAATGGAAAAAGGTACAATGTCGGAATGCTATGGGCTGAAGATAACATCGAACTGCCCAAAAATTATTTCTCAGCTCTTGTTCAATTAAAGTCTTTCGAAAAGCGGCTTGCGAAAGACCAGACTTTAAGAGAAAAGTACTCGAATACCATCAAAGAGGACTTAGACAAAGGCTACGTAGTAAAGGTCAAAGATGCTCATAAGATGAAAAGTCGCTCGAAACGAGAGTGGGATCTACCACACCATCCGGTTGTTAACCCGAACAAGCCGGGCAAGGTCCGTAGGGTACTAAACGGAGCAGCTAAATTCCATGGCGCATCTCTTAATAAGTCATTACTCACCCGACCTGACTTACTGCAAAACCTAATCTATGTACTCCTACGGTTCAGACAACATCCATTTGCCGTATCCACCGACATCGAGGGAATGTTCCTTCAGGTTGGAGTGTTACCATGTGATCAACCATCATTGCGCTTTTTGTGGCGGGAGGACCCCACATCAAATGTTGTGGTAAACCAGTATACGCGCCACATCTTTGGGGCAAAAGATTCGCCCACATGCGCCAACTACGCACTTTAGCGCACGGCACGCGATAATGCTAAGGAGTACCCAGAAGCTGCAAAAGCCGTCCTTGAGAACTTCTACTTCGACTCAGTGGAATCCCCCGAGAGGGCCCTCATTAGGTCGAAGGAATTGGTACATCTTCTCCATCTAGGTGGGTTCAAGCTTACTAAGTTTTTAAGCAATGTACCAGATCTGGCTGACCGAATTGACGGGTCTGCTCAATCCACTGAACCGAAGGTCATCGTTTCATCAAAGGAGGAATCAATGCACGTGCTTAAGTGGGATCACAACAACGATACTCTGGTTGTAAGCAGGTGTACTAACAGCACCATCACGAAAAGTTAAACACAGCGCTTGGTCCTAAGTCTTGTGTCAAAGTTCTACGACCCAATTGGTCTCGGTTAATCTTGAAAGACAATTGGCATGTCAATGGACAAATTTGGGATGACGAGTTACCTAAAGACGCAGTTGACAGATTCCTTGCCTGGTGTATTGAACTGCCGCGGTTAGTTGAGATCACTATACCGAGAAGTTACTTTTCAGGACTATTCCAACATCTTGAACTCCACATGTTTGGTGATAGCTCGCAAGACGTATTCAGTGCAGTAGGTTTTCTTAGGGCTCAAGTAACCTGCAACTCCGGGGAGATTATAACAGAGCTGGCGTTTGTCTTGGGCAAGGCCCGTGTTGCACCTATGAAGGTAATGACAGTTCCTAAAATGGAATTACAAGCCGCTCTCCTCGCTGCCCGTTTAAAAAGGGAAATCTGTCGAGCATTAACGGTTACTGTGGACAAAGTCTTTTTGTGGACAGATAGTACAATCGTCTTGCAGTGGGTAAACTCAACAAACAAACACCCCATCTTCATTGCAAATCGTGTTAGTGAAATCCTGGAGAACACCAGCGTTGACCAATGGAACCACGTCGCCACTTGTGATAATCCGGCCGATGCTGGCACGCGTGGCATGTCCGCTGAAGTTTTGCAATCAAGTAGCTGGGTGAGGGGCCCTGACTTCTTGAGAACTAAGCAATTCCCTTTTGTACCAAATACTGACGTCGTTGATAACATCAAGCTCGGCGCTGTAACCAAGGAACAAGATGATGACTCCATCTCATCTTTAGCCGCATCCGTAACCAAGCCCCCTAAGGAACAAAGTATTAATCTAATCCCGTTTGATAAGTTCAGTTCTTATCAAAAATTACTTCGTGTCACCGAATATGTGCTCCGTCTTTTACCATCTCATGAAAGTTACCGTACCGTAGACGGCAGCATAGCCGACCCTGTTGAGCTTGACGAAGCCGAGCGTCATCTCCAGTTCTTGGTTCAAGGAGAGTCCTTTAATATTGAAAGAAAGGATCTTCTTGACAACAAATCCGTTAAGAAGAGCAGCCGCATTGCTCAGTTTACTCCGTTTATTGGACCTGATGGTCTCATCCGTTCCTCTGGTCGACTCCGACGGCTAGTGGAAATTGACTTTGACACTAAGCATCCTATCGTGCTGGATGCGCGTCATACTTTTGTTAAACTGTTTCTGCGGCATACTCATTTAAGAACCATCATCAGGGCATCGATTACTTAAGGTCAAAGGTACAAGAACGTTACGCCATCCTAAAACTACGTTCCACACTGCGTTCCATCAAATCAAACTGCGTCTTGTGTAGAAAGTTCCGTGCAGCAACCATTCAACCTATCATGGCAGACCTCCCAAAGGAGAGACTCGCATACCAGTCTCCTCCCTTTACCAACACCTGGGTTGATTACTTCGGCCCATTCTACGTCACAGTTCGTTGGACTACCGAGAACAGGTGGGGATTTCTCTTCACTTGTCTCACTACTCGTGCTGTCCATGTTGAAGTTGTCCCGTCCATGGACACTAGTTCCTGTGTAATGGGAGTTGAGCGGTTCGTCTCCCGTCGGGGTACTCCTGCTATGATTTGGTCGGATAACGGTACGAACTTCATTGGAGCGGAGAAAGAGCTCCGTGAATGTGTGGAAAAATGGAATACGATTAACGTCGCTGCCGAACTTGCCAATAAGGGCATTAAGTGGAGGTTCAATCCACCCAGTGCGCCACACCAAGGTGGCATCTTGGAGAGGTTAGTTCGCAGTTTTAAAAGAGTAATGTACACTATCCTCGGTACGCGTCGCCTCACAGATGAGGTTTTGAACACTACTTTTTGTCTCGCCGAATTCGCACTGAACTCACGTCCCTTAACGCCCGTAAGCGCCGACCGTCCGACCTAGGCGCAATAACAGCTAACCATTTTCTACTCGGTAACCAAGCAACCAGAATTCCGACTATCGTTGGCGTCGACAAGTTCGATCATTGTAAGCAATACGCCCGTGCACAGTCATACGCCAATGCAATTTGGGCGCGTTGGCTCAAGGAGTATGTACCTGCGCTGAACCGTAGTTCTAAGTGGCAGACGCCTGCCGAGCAGCACCTCAAGGTCGATGATTTAGTTTGGATTGAAGAAAGCAACCCTAGGGGTTACTATCCAACTGCTCGGATTGAAAAACTTTGGTACGGCTCCGACAGCGTCGCCCGCTCCGCCGTCTTACGCACGTCATCCGGATCGCTCATCCGCCCACTCGTTAAGCTTGTACCAATCCTCCCAACATTTTCTTCCGGGCCGGAGGATGTTACCGAGTAAATTGAATTGAATAAATTATATCATTAGATAGAGAATTTTTGTGCGTATTATATCAAAAACTTTCGCTTAAATTTTCCGTTCTAAATGCAACATACGTATTATTTCTGAGAAATACCAAAGCCGATTTCCCACTAAGAATAACTTCCAAAATGGCTCAAAACTGTTTGCTTAGCCTAACAAATTCGGTTTTTTGAACGGATTAGTTTAAATTGGTGACCTAGACTAAGACCTGCTAAAAAAGATCAAGCTAGATTTGCCTCCAAGTAAACGATGCTTATTGCCTTGACGTTTCGATATACAGTTGGCTATAGACTGACTATATAAACATCTCGAGAATTGAATTTACACATCGAAAGACTGCATTTTTGTCAGCTTTTCTTTTTCATAAATCAAAAGCTGCTATATGGTCTTCTCTTTCATTTTTTGAAGATTTACGTTAAATTAATTTCATCCAAAATTTATGTTATTTTGAAAATCTCACATAACTGAAAACCCATCGCTTTTTTGTTACAGTCCCCGTGAAATGGGCACAGGAAGTGTATACCAGGTCCACTTTTTCTGTGAAGTCATTTTTTGCCAATTGAGATAATCTGGAGATATACAAACATAAAATTTCTGGACAAAAACAAAGTGGAAG
>NC_134475.1:28767843-28845367 GCF_964194025.1 Convolutriloba macropyga
TCGCCATTAAGTTGCTTTTTTGTGGAGTGAAGGAAACGCAAAGTTACTCTAAATTTTTTCTCATTTTATCTGCAAATTTGGAATCATTGCAGGTAATAATGTTAAAAATCGTTTAAGAGCTAAAGCTAAATTGTAATTTGGGTCGAGCGAGCTGAATTCCGGGTGAATAAGTTGCGTCGAGATGTGTACTGCTGTTCACTAGTGTCAAACTAACCCCTTGTGATGAGCGGATTCAAATCTTGCAATGTGATTCAGAACTTGCAGGATTCTTGTAAGAATCTTGCAAGATATCAATCCAAGCAAAAAAATAGATCATGGTACTAATGTCTTAGAAAACACCTTTGAGCACACTTCCCCTAGCTGTTTCATGTAACTCCGCCACTGCCCGTCCGGAGCAGTGGCGGAGAGTGAAAAAGGAGATGATAAATAGCCCTGAGTGAAAAAGGAGATGATAAACAGAACTGGAAAAATTAAAGTCGGTTTTTTAAATTGACGAGATGATTTTCCGACATGGTATTACTTTCTTGTGCTTAACGTTCATTTTCAGCTCGGCCAGGTGCCCCCTGTATCCGGATAATAAAAAAGAATGTGGATTCAAAATGCAAGAATCTGCAGGATTTAATTGCAGGCAGGATTTAAAATCTTGCAGAAATCCTGCAAGTTGGATTTAAAATCTTGCAAGAATCTTGCAAGAAATCTGTACTCTCTTGCAAGACAGCTTGCAAGATTCTTGCAAAATTTTGAGTTTTTTAATCGCTGGGGAAGTTATTTCATAAGCTATTTGGGTCGAGCATGCTCTTTTTATATCACTTTTTGCGCGAGCATGGTCTTCTCTTAAATCGAGGTGTAAACCTGGGAATTGTTCAACTAACCTAATGAATGCAGTTGGCAGTACTGTGTTGAGGAGCATAAACCATGGTCTTCTTCTAATGTGGAGACTGAACTCCAATTCGGTGTAGTTGCCCATCGGCTCCCAGCCCTCGTGGTACTGCACTTGGTACGAGACCAACTCCCACTCACTGTTTGTCATGTAGCTACTGTAGCAGAAACAGCGTAAAATGATCAATTTGCAGAATGGCTTTAATATTTATAATCAATGAGCAGGATAGCTTTCACCGTTAGAGCATATAAAATTGAGGATTGGTTTCCTTTTCCGCGTTACAAAGTGTCCTTTTAGAGGTATCTTTTCGGTTTTCGCATGAACAGAGAAATTAAGTCCGCTCTGTTGAAAGTTTGTGTCCAAAAAAGTAAATAGTCAGTAGGTGATTGAAATTGTAAATTAACTCATAATTACAGGAGCGATAATTTTACCGGGGGAAAAGAAACCAAAAGCCCTATTAGTGTAGCAAAACTTCAATAAAAGAATGAGTATAACGGGTAAAGCAACTCAATAATTTTCAAAGTTGTGTAAAAAATTATGTATTCTCCTGTGGAACGTATATTTGCATCCACAAGCCATTAAAAATTTGAAAAAATTCATAGTAAGACAAAAAACAAAACTTCATAAATGAAAACTTTTGAATGGCTGCTGATGTCAAATCATACCAGGGTCCATGTCAATGGCAACGGTACCATTTCCTAGGATCATTGATAGGGGCCCTAGTCTGATTTTATTTTACATATTAAAATGAGGCCTAATTCGTAGATTTGGTTAATATTTGAAATGATTCGTCACCAAATTCCTCTGAGGTTTCTGGGCCCCTAATGCACTCTATTAATAAAATGAAAAATGACTGTGCTGAGAAATTATGATAAAAAGCAACGTGTGCAATGAAATATTCATGCAGGGATGTCAAAACATGCAGGGGATCCTATTAGTTCAAATCCTTTCAAACAAAATCCTATGTTAAAAGTATCTAAGTAATTTAGGCACTTCACTCGGGTTTATCTTTCGGTGATAAAATATTGTACGGATAAAATTGTACCCATAAAAATTGATTCTTTGCTTCGAACAAGATTAAAAAGATTAAAATTTCAATTTTCAATCTGCAAGATTCAATAATTGTTCCGACCCCACTTGTGGGGGGGGGGGAACTATATACTCAAATGGATTTTTTTTGTTCAGTCAATTTTGGCCGATCGATATATTCATCGCAGAGAAATGTCAGTGGCATCATTAAAAAGCTGGTCCAGCGTAAATTCAAAATCAAAAAGATTTTTTTGATTTTTGTTTTTTTCGAGAGGTTATCGAGGATTGAAATTATGTGTGAACACGGGATATTTGTTCACTTTTAGTGTGATTTTTATTCAAATTAAGATATTTTCTATAATAATAGTATTTCAAAATTATATTTCGTGTCAAAAAATGAACCAATTTCGTGTTTCTAATAGACCAAAGGCAATAAAAAAGACTAGTTCTGGTCTCATAGGGAGCTGCAATATCAAAAAAATCGAAATCTATTTAAGAGCTTTTTTTATAAAACTTTATACTTTTTTTTGCTTTTTTAAGTCACCTAGAGACAAGTCACTTTTCATATCGAGATTCCGTTAATGACAAATCTCCTTTATAGTCAAATGAAGCCCAATGAATGAAACAATCGTTTTCAAGGAATTGCTTATGTTTTTTTTAAATTCGACTCATATTTTTAGTTTTCGTATTTTTAAATGAAATTTTGAACTTTTTTTTGAGGTTTTACTAATTTTTTGGAGTCTTATGTCATTAACATTAAACAATCATGAACTTATTATCGTAAACTGTAAGTCAGTCTCTGTGATGACAGCACCCTCATTCGTCCTACTGTAACCCAATTTGATCTAGTTGGCGGTATTATCTTCTAAATTTGGTAATATGACTTCAATGACACAAGATTTCAAAAAGTTTAATTTTTTTTTTGGATATTTCCGTGTTATTGATCACTTTTGAAATCCTATCACTTTATCCAAAAAATTACAGCTCCTATTGGCTTCAAGAAAACGTTCAGTGGATCACAGATGAATTTTTCAGAGAAAAGCTTATGATTTCAAATGGCTTCGGCCGTTTTTTTGTCGCACTTCTCTACTGAAATTTTGGTTTTTGTCTGATTTTGTTGTTGTTTTCATAGTTATAAGACTTGTTGTCATGTCTTATTGATCACCTTTGCATGACAAACATCCCCATAGTCCGATAGAAGCATTTTTGACTGTATTTATTGACCTCCGTTGAAATTTTTTGAATTAAATGGCTGTTAAGAATTGAAAAAAATTTTTTCGAAATTGTTTTTTGAGCATTAACCAATCTTAAAATTTTCGTGAACTGTTAGTCCGTCTCAGTATTGGCAGAACACCCTTGTTTTCTACTGAACCCCAAAAAAATTTCGTTGGCGGTTTAATCTTCTAAATATTGATTATATGACTTCAATAGCACAAGAATTTCAAAATTTTAAAACAAATAGGATATTTTCGTATTATTGGTTACTTTTGAATTCTTATCTTATTAGCCGAATAGTATACACTTTATCCAATTACTATTTTAACTTTATTGGCGTGGAAAAGACATTCACTGGATTACCGATAAAGGTTCCAGAGAAAAGCTAATGGATTAAATGGCTTCGAAATTTTCTTCTTGCACTTCTCCACTGAATTTTTGTTTTTGCCTGCTTTTGTTGTTGTTTTCATAGTCATAACACTCGTTCTGATCTCCTTTTGATTATCAATGCATTTCAAACATCTTTTTTCTTGCCATCATGTTATTTCCGAGCGTAGTTATTGACCTCCGTTAAAAGCTTTTGAGTTTAATGGCTATTAAGACTTTAAAAAATTTATTTCGAAAAATTATTTGAACAATAACCGATCCTAAACTTTTTTTGGTGGACTGTTAGTCTGTCTTAGTAATTAAAGGATCCTTTTTGATTGCCTATGCAGCCAAGATAATCTGGTTAGCGGTTTTATCTTCTACCTATTAGTTTTAAAACTTCAATGCCAATAGTTTTCATAAACTTTTTTTTAAGGTTTTGGGTAGTTTTTCTTATTTTTGGATCCTTTTGAAATCTTATTACATTATCTCAATACTGATAGTCCCCATTGATTTAGGGAAGGCGTTCAGCGGATCATATATAAAGTTTTCAGTGAAGAACTTATGATTTAAATTGCTTCGACACTTTCTTCTGGCTTTTTCTATTGAATTTTTGGTTGTTGCCCGTTTTTGTTGTTGTTTTCATCATCAATAACATGTGTTAAGGTCTTATTGACCAAATATGAATGGCCAACAAACTTTTTGTCCCATGGAGGCATAATTTAGCGTATTTAGTGGATTCATTTCAAAGCTAATGAAATTAATGGCGTTGTTACTACGAGTCTTCTCACAAATTTCGTGGTTCTAATGTATTTGATCATATTCGATTTTTTGAAACTATTTTGATAAAAAAGAAGAATCGCATTGCTAGTTAAAATTTAATTGAACATAAAAAAGTGTATTTTTTAATGCCTTCGACACTTTTCTCGCTCAATACTTTTTTTTTCTGAAATTGCTGTTTTTGCCTGTTTTTGTTCTTTGGGCAGCCGTACATTGCTGACAAGCTCTTACGCTTGTCATTGAGGATTGAATTATTGATGTTACCCAAATCAGTTAGTCAGTTTTTAGCCTTTAGTCTTATGATATACATTTTCAAACATTTTTAAAACTTTTCAGTTTTTATTGTTCTTTTCGTAAAATTGTAACTTTTTTTTCATCAATGAGAGGTCAAGTCGAATTTCTTGTATTCCAAAAAAAACATATCTACTGATATTATTTGTCACCGATGCTTTGTTTGTTGGACAATATGCGTTTTTATAAACGTTTTTTGAATGGTCATTTTTTGAGCTTCTTTTTCTCGTCTTTCAGAACAATCGCGTAGTAAAATATCCCAGTGGTATACAAATGTGGCCCAAATAAACTTATCTAATCTCTCAGTATAATTTCTGCAGCGGAATTAGTGGAAATAAGAATTGAATTAAAAATACATTAATATTCAGAAAATAGCTTATGATTTTTAATGGTAGCAATAGTTTGTGTTTTCGCAAATCGTTTCTAAGTTTTTAGGTTTTTCTTTAGTTCGTTTCTGAGGCTTAAACTAACCAAAGACAAGTCTTTTTGGTTTTATAGTAACTTTTTAGTAATTTATCAGGGATTTTTTAGTTAAAAGCTAATAATTCTTAAGACTTCTGATATTTCTTGTTTTAAAAAATGTTGATTAATTTTTGAATTTCGCCTCATTGATTGTTCTCTTTGTTGACTTGTAAAATAGTCTCATTAGGAAAACTTTTCGTCTGCTGTGTAGTTAGGAGAAATCAAATTTGAGTAGTTTAGGTTTTATCTGACTGCATTTTGACGTTGTTACAATGTGCTTTTAAATTTAGATAGTCAGTTTTTGCCGTGAAGGTTTTGTTTTTGCTAATTTTATAGTTGTTTTTTGTCTCACACGCTCTTTAAGGTCAGATCTCATTGGCGCTGTAGTAAGGCATGGCATTATGTAATTCAATTAGTAGATAGGTTGTGTAACGATTGTTTTAAACTCAAACATCTATTTTTGTTATTTCTTCAATTGGTTGAAAATTAAGTCAAAAATGTAGATGAGCTCGGGTCGGAACATCATGTGCGAACGCACCTTAACGAGCCGCCTGGTTACTCTTCAGCAATTTAACTTCTCTTAACCTATCTGTAGAAAAAATCATAAGTGCAACTTCGATAGCAATTTCAATGGTCAAACTTACATTACTTTTATTCGAAATTTTTCGATCAGTTTGATTCTGCCCAACATATAACAGTTCAAATTACCACAAATTTTGCTATCGTTAACTGGACAAAAAGGTAAAATTAATTTGACTAATTATGGTTGGCATTTGATTCACATAGTTTAAGTTTGTCGATTAAACAGAAATCCAAAAATTGGAATATAAACAGAGATAAAAACAAATTTTATGTAGTAAAAATCATTTCAAGTTTCTCAATTAATACGGTCAAACTCATTTTAGGAAAAACAATTGTACTGGTAAAATTAATTTTGTGTAAGACTCCAAATTCTCCAACAAATAATAGTTCTGTTTTGTTAGATTATTTTTGCTACATTAAAAACATGCTCGAAATGATAATGTCCTGCAAAACGTTAACGCCTATACTATGCACCGGTAAAAACTAAATCAAAATTAAAACATTTAAGTCATTTTGCTTTTAATCAGACTTCTGCAAAAACTTGTAGTTACAGTAGTAAAATATCGGAGAACCAAACACAAATATATCGTGTTTTACCCCAAAAAACCACCTACTACCTAGGTTATAAAGGTATGAAATTTGTTTTCTATTTCACATCGCTCTTTTTTTGTGTGTCAAGTAATTTGTTTTCAATGTTCATAAAGAAACAAACACAAAGCAAACGCTGTGTTTTTCTCATTAACAACGTTTTGTGCAAAAGAGGAAAATTAATATCCTGACTTCAAGTATTTGAGAAAACACGTTAAAAGAGAACTATAGATCCAAATGATAAAGAAGGAGGCTCGGTGATGTGCGTTCGCACATGAAGTTCCGACCCCTCTCAACTACATTTTTCACTTAATTGTCTACCAAATGAGGAAGAGATAAAAAAAATAACATATCAACACATCGTTCAACAAACTACTAAAAGATTAAAACAATTTACTCTAGAGGGCCTATGAGACCTGTGGCTACCATAATATGACTACCAGAAAAGACGGCAATAAAAATCAAATAGTTACAAATATTAATTACAAGCAAAATTCCTTGTCCATTTTTTGAAAACCACTGATAACCAAATCAAAATGGCATCAGATAAAATTTATACTCAGAAAATTAACCGGCACTTTTGGAACAAAATACGGGACTTTTCGTCAATGCGACTTGGCAACAAGTCGACTAGAAATGAGCAAAAGGGGCAAAGTTTTTTTTACATCGCTTTATTTTTTTGAAAAAAAGAAATAAATTCGAACTGATTAGGACATTACGCATCAAATGAAATCATTGAGAGTCGTACCTCAATAGAGAGCGACTGAGGTTTTTCATTATCCAGGATATGTCATACGACTACAAAATAAACGACAATTACAGGCAAAAACTAAGAAATTGCACGAAAAATTATGCACGAAAACGAAACGAAGTCCCCCCAATCAATTAAATTTTAAGCTAATCGCTAAAAACAATAAAATTCTTTGTTTGCATTTTTTGAAGGTAACAAAATTTGTAAACCAAATGGCGCCCATTGTTGTGATACAGTTAAAAGAGAACAAAAACATACAAAAAAGGGGCAAATATGCAAAAATCACGAAAATTGGTTTTATGAAAACTGGTTGTTCCAAGAAGAAAGACCATTTGAGGAATTTAAAACCGTTATGAAAGCAATCTGTATTTCAATAGATCAATGATGTGAATTGTATACAGAGATGCTTAGCTACCATATAACAGAAATAAAATTGGCAGATCTCAAAAATCTATCACTTTTTTTTATTAAAAACAAATATTTTCAAAATTCATAGCCAACAAAAAACTTTGGACTACAAGAGTAGACAGTTTGTCTTGCAACTGCTCGGAAAATAATTGCGACTGTTATGAATGAGACTAAATCATTAGACTATAAAATAACATTATTTACAAGCTGAACTAATAATTTTCACAAACAACTTTACGAAACCACAATTTTTGAAGCCAATAAATTTATAAGATATTAACCGCGAGAATATAACATCTTCATCTGCGTCTCCTTTGACCATTTTAACGTCTTTTTGTAAAACGACTATCACAAAATGACAACAAAAAGAACCACAAAAACTGAAAAGTATCTAAACTTCACAAAATTCTTCCGAAACAAATTGTCTAAGCCTTGAAGACATCATTTAAAATTTTTAAACAAAAGAAAAATTATTGTTTGATTGAACAAAAAAAAGCTCTAAATAATGAGGCTAATTTACGAAAATGATACAACATTGTGTAATACGAAAAAAACGAAAAACCAGAACAAAAAGGGATAAGTTGAAGAATACTATTACTCTTTTTAAAGAAATTTATTTCGAAAGTCAAAACAACCATTAGCTATTTACCGATATCAGTTTTTAAGTTCATTTATTATCTGTAGTTGGCCGCTGAGACCTTTCAATTACACAATATTAGGCATATGACAACAAAAATTAACAACAAATAAGGGGTAAAAATAAAAAACTCTACCCATTTCTGCAAGAGAACGGTGTCGCAGCCCTTCAAACCATATGTTATGAAATTTAAATAAATGTTCAGTTTCAAATGTTGTAAAAATTTTTCAGTTAGATTGTTAAATAATGCTACAATTTAAAAAAGAAACAAAAACAACAGCAAGAATGGGAAATTATGCAAAAAAATCAGAAAATTTTGTATGAAAACTCGTAGTACCAAAACAACAAAACTTTCTGTTAAAATAAGCGGCCACAAAATAAGTTTGTCTTCTATACAGAGGAGAGATTAACCTGTACTTACTGAGAATAAACGAAATGTTGACTAAAATAATATAAAAAATTGACAAGTTCAAAATATCACAGACATTTCCTTAAATCAAATACATTCAAAAACATAAGAGACATTAGGTAACAACCGAATGAATAGAAAAGGTTCACTTGCACCTCATAAGGAAGAAGTTTAGATCTTTGAGTGGTTAAACTTTAAAATCTGACTGCCAAATAATAACAATTGAAGGTAAAAGACAAGAATTCAGTTATATTTTACTAAAACTCTTCCTCAAAGCCATAAAAACCCTTTGGTTCTCTGAAAACAACTGTTTCTACATTCGGCGTCAAATTTACGTAAATTGAAGCTGTCATTAACGGAGCCGTGAATCAAAAAATTGTCGGTAATTAACATTAAAAGAACAAAAGCAAAATATTTTGAAAAAGGCAGCATCAAAAAAAAACCAAAAGTCTCTGATTCTAAGAATCCATATTGTCGAACCTCTCCCTGATTTTGTTGCGCGCCAGAAAACTGACCAAATTTTCCAAATGTTTGCCAATTAGACCACTTGTTGCGTGGAATTCCTCAAATATTAAAAGAAGAACGATGCATTTTGTATAATTATCGAGTTAAATCTGCAAAAAAACGGCAAAGTGTTAACTCCAGAAGACTTTCATACGGCGCCTAATTGCATTTAGCAATCTTTTTGAAATTAATATGTCTGTTTTAAGGTTTCTGGGTCATTAAGTCTGGCAAACAAAGTGGACCAAAAAAGCATATTTTGTGCCATTTTTGATGAGAAAAGTTTGAATTTTGAAAAATTTATCAAAAATTTTAGCCAAGAAAACTTCAATCAAACAATTCAGCCACGCTCTTCCATCTCTAACAGTAACAACAACACTCTCTCGTTAAAGAATGTAACTTGTTTTGAACTATATTAGCGAAATTGTGACAAATTTTAGCACAAATTTCTGAAATTGTGAACAAAAACAGTCGAATGTTCACAAAACTTGAAACCTCGATAACTCCCTGTAAAAAACAGAATTCGAAAAAATCCTATTAATTCCGTACTCCTCGCTAGACGGGCTTTTCAATGATACCACTCACAATTCTCTACGATGAATATATCGATCGACCAAAATTGACTGAACAAAAAGAAACCCAGTTGAGTATATAGTTCCTCCTCCCAACTAAAGTGGGTTCGGAACAAATATCTGCATTTATTAGAAACAACTTGATCTGATAATAGCCAAATCGAAAATAGAATCTTGTGAATAATTTTGTTTCTTCGTCATCCAAGAGACAAGTATAACATGGAAACTAAGGTTTTAAATCCTATTTTCAGAGTTTTTTTGTCGATGCTATGGCCTGATTGGTAGGTTCTTTTAAGTAACGCAATATCGAAAACAAACTTGGCAAAAGTGCGAAAAACTTAGCATGGATTGTTGACTTTTGGATAAAAATGTAATCGTAGAATTGATTTTTTCCTGTTTTGAACAATATTAATAATTTCAAAGAAATCGAGAGAACTTTAAAAAAAAAGAGAGAACTTTTATTAAATTGTACTTTTACATTGTTCCCCTATTCTCACTTTGTTTTGATCATACATTTGTGACATTGGATTTCGGTATACTTCTGATAGATATATAATTGTTGAAGACTTGGCTATGGGTCTAGGCAATATAACCCCAGGGAAAAAGCTCCAACTAATTTTAGATAATAAATAAAGCACCAAAAAAAGGAGATAGACACTCATGGAAATGAACCCACATGTTAACATTGAATTATGTTAGTGATAAGTTGTTCCGAGTTTGTTCCGAACAAAAAACCATTGAAAAAATTTATTGTTTTCCTGCTTTTTGTTTTCTCTCATCACTAGCATTGTTTGTTTTCTTTTTTCAAAAAAAAAAAATGGATTGTTAGTAAATTCAATACTCTGTTTTTACAAAGAGATTTAAATCTTCGTTTTGCAAAAGCATGACAATTAGTTTTGACATTTTTTCTTTAAAAACAATGAATGGTAAAATCTGTTGATAAGAGCAGCTAGGCCTTTATTCGAAGAAATGAAAAGAACTTTTTCATCACATTTTTCTAGATTTTTGTATTTTGAACACATGAACCTTGGAGAACTCTTCACACTGTTTTAATCATAAAAATATGCGTGTTTATGCAACTATATCAACTATTTATCAATTCGATGACAATGAAAAATTTGGAATTTTTACCTTTCAGATTGAAGCACACTGTAAAAATTACGTTTTGTTTAGTTTGCTTGATTATTTAGGCAAATTATTAGTTTAATTTTTAAAAAAAATTTTAATACGACAACTATGGATATACTTCGGTGTTGTTGATAAAATTCAATCAATGTAAAACTTAATCGAGAATACATTCTAAACTTCTCCAAAGATCTTATTTTCAATTACAAATCTAATGAATTTGTCGTGAAAATTAACTGAGTGAAAAGGATGAGTTTAGTCAAATTATTTTTCAAATTCATTTTTCACCCCCCCCCCCCCCCTGGCCGGTCCGCTCTTCGTCACACGTACCAACCACCATTCCCCTACCAAACCCACCTCCAAATTGTTTGCTCAAATTAATCACTGTTTTGAAACGTAATTGGTATTCTATTCCGCATAAGTTTATTTATAACCGTTAGTATTTTTAAATACAATTCATTTGTTTTAGGTAGAGTATGGGGAGGTTCGAGGCTTCAAAACAAAGTTTTGAATTTATTGAAACTCTATTTGTGAGACTACATGTCGAGATTGGATTCCATCACATCTACTCTGAATGTCGAAATACTATTGTGATTTTGTCGAAGATTATTGTGGTCTTCCAATTATGGCCCCCTTCCCCCCCCCCCCCCCCCCCATAAAATTATACCCCCCTAAAGGCATAGTTACCATAATTGGGAGGGAGTATAATATGCAACTGCAATGGGTAAAAATTTGGGGACCACTGAAATGGGGGGGGGGGGGGGGGTGTTATAATGGTAAAGATGTAAAGATGTGTTGATTAAATACCAGATATACTAAGTGAAAGAACAGATAAGGAAATTTACTTACAATGTACCCGCAGCAAAGTTCCCGGGTTTCACATCTACCTCGAATGGTTTGTAAGTCCAGGAGCCAATGTTGATTGTGCAGTTATGGGCGTCAAAGGGGAAGTATCTGAAAACATGACATCCAAATAAGGAAAAACAGACAGACGATCACAATCATACACATATTAATCCCTGACTTCCTTCGAACTTTGTTTACAAAAATGGCGGTTGTTAATATAAGATATTCCAGGAACAAAGCTATACTTTCGCTCAATATTAGACCTAAGACAATTGTGCTCAAGGGGCCTCAAGATCATCTAAATCTAAAGCTGACGTTCTTGAAATGCCTTGTGTCGACTGCACTGGTCGGTGTAACTATATTTCTATTGTTTAAGAGTTTCAAAAGTAGCCCCCCTCCCCCAACCCAAAACAATACGGCCATATTTTTAGGCATCTTTTCCCTTTCAACCATCCCCCCCCCCCCCCAGTACGCCATGCATCCCGCTTTCAGAGCACGTGTCAATCCATAATAAGCCGTTATGTAAAAATATGGCACCTGCGCTTGTCGGGGGTGCAAATAATACGGCACCCACTATGCTGGACGGGGGGGGGCACAAATGGAAAAGATTCATTTTTAGGCCTGCATAATGGAATATATATACAATGTGATTTCTAATCCAGCCTCTTTTTTGGATTATACAAACCATTATCTGTGCAAAAATGCACGGCAGTTTGTTCACATAAGCTAATAGAAACAAAAATATAGTTCAGGGGTAAGGAAGCACTGTTCAAGCTTCTTGCATATCATTCCAGAAAGTACCATATGTATGAAACGGTTGAATTTTCTTGATGGCGGACAAGGTGATGCTAGTATCATAAAAATAATAATATTACATTTGTTTTCAGTACGATTATAATAACAACAAATGTTTATAACTTATTATTTGCTTTAGAGACGTACCGAACGGATTCTAGGAGGCATTTTTCATCTTTGAGAACCGTTTCAGAGCTGTTGAAATTCAATCACTGTACTTCTAAACGTGCTTGAAGTAATTTTTGATCAAAATTTTTGCATAAAAACGAGTAGCCAAATTATCCCAAGAAAGTAGGAATTGATTTATCTAGAAACTCAAATCTATATTACTAATATAGTTCTTCAATAAACAGCACAAAAAGCGTAAGTGGTAAAAAAGGAGCAAGAACCATGAAAAGAAAGTGTTTCTTTATTGTGTTTAAAAAGTCTGCAAGAATAAGCTTTAAAAAAGCCGAGTCAATAATAAAATTGTCAAAAAAGAAGGTAGCATTTCTCACGATCCGTTTTACTTTTACATATGTCAAATTTTGCATAAGAGTTAAACAGAATTTGAATCCAAACGGATGTGCGCTTTTTTGTTTTTTTTTCAACTTTTTTATAAAGAGTTTTGTTTTATCCAATTTTCATTGTCAAGCAATCTCAATATTTCTCTATTTAGGAAGCCGTTAGTTAATTTTTGCTTGAGTGTTCTTTTCTGAAAACTTTAGATAATAGTTTCAGAGGCACAGAAAGGTGTAGTTAAAAATGGGATCGTTTTTGTTTTTGGCTCCAGAAGATCTAAAGAAACCCAAAAAAATGTCCTCAATAAGAAGGTAGTTTTTCTGATACTGTAATTTATGAAAATTGGTCTGACACTTGACTGATTGTTGTCAAACTGTTAAAAAATGGAATTTCAGGTTAAAACTCAAATTTATTTCGGTTACTACTGAAATAACAGGTTTGCCAAAAAACAGTTTTATGCAAAACTTAGTATTAAAACATAGCGATAATATATCTCTAATTTGAGTTATTCGGTATATTATTAAGAAAATAGGAAATGCTTTATCTAGAAACTCAAATGTGTATTAGTAATTTAGTTTTTCAATAATTAGCACAAAAAGCGTAAGTCGTAAAAAGGGGGCAAGAACCATAAAAAGAATGTGTTTTCTTTATTTTTGTTTAAAAAATGTCTACCAGAATAAGCTTTAAAAAAACCGAGTCAAAAAAATATTTATCAAAAAAGAATGTAGCTTTTCTCACGATCACTTTTTTTTATATGTGTCAAATTTTGCATGAGAGTTATACAGAATTTGATTCCGAACGGATATGAGCTTTTTATGTTTTTTAACGTTTCTATAAAGAGTTTTGTTTTTATCCATATCTTATTGTCAAGCCATCTCAATATTCCTCTAATTGTTAGGAAGACGTTAATTTTTTTTTTGCTTGAGTGTTTTTTTTAAAAACTCTAGAAAATAGTTTCAGAAGCTCAGAAAAGAGTAGTTAAAAACGGAATCGTTTTGGTTTTTGGCTCCAGAAGATCTAAAGGAAACCAAAAAATGTCCTCAAAAAGAAGTTTTTCTGATGCTGTAATTTATAAAGATTGGTCTGGCACTAGACTGATTGTTGTCAAATTGTTACATAATGGCTTTTCAGGTTAAAACTCAAACTTATTTCGTTTGCTACTGAAATAATGGGTTTGCCAAAAAGCAGACTTATGCAAAACTAACTATAAAAACACAGCGACAATGCCATCTTAATTTTGAGTTATTCAATTTATTATTAAAGCTAGTTCAAATTCAAAAGAGGGCCGTTGTCAGTTAACCTGGTTTTCCTCAGTTTTTCTATGCATATTCGAAGTTTTGCTGAACTTTGGTGTTAATAGCTTCCTTATGGCTCTGTCATACGGGATTGATATTACCCTCAGAATATCCATCACCGTTTTCTAGTTCATGTTAGTCATTTGAAGGACAGGTGTTTCAATTTAGTTCTTATTTCAGTTCATACTACTTATTCTAAAGTTTGTTCATATCTTAGACAGGAAACTCTCTGATCACGCTGGTAAACATTTCTTGAGCATTTCCTGTTAAGTGATTAACTTGTGAAATAAAGTTACTTCCTTTTTGATTTCAATTTGCTTAATTTTAATTCTCATTCTCCCATTTGCACTGCTAAAATTCAGTTCTAATTTAAAATTAGTAAATCGCTTTTCAAATACGCTTGATCAATTGGTATTGAGCCACTCGCGCCGCGAATACCCGTTTCACGAATTGAGAATTTCAATAACCTAAAGGTACTTGGCAAACGCGGCACAATTGGCTTGGCTACTAGTTCAGAAAGCATTTGCGACCCGATTGACTTGTGCAAAACTAATCGAGTATAACATGGCGCAGTCAGCAGCTGAGTCTAGAAAGACGCCCCATCACGTTGCCGCATTCTGGGAGAAACCAATCGTCACTCCACCACTTTCGTGGGACAAATAGACGCAACAATGGAAGTTGGCCTTGTTGGCGAAAGGAGGGATTCAACTTGAACTCCTGTTGAGTGGACCACCCTCTACAGTAAAATACCCGCCCGAACCGACATACGAGGAGCCCGTGGAGAACCATACACATGCAATAGAAAGGGACTGAAAAGTCACGTATGATCGTTTCGTATTCTGGTCATATAAGCAACAAAAAGGCGAATCCGTTGAAAGTTTTTACGGTTGCTAAATCGAACAGGTGGAAAACCGCAGTCTCGGGGATGAGGAAACTACTCTCATCAGAGACACCTTTATTTTTAACATGTTAGACCATGATACTCAAAAAGAATTGTTGAGAGAAACCGTTTCACCTACAAAAGCACTCAGGGTCGCAATACAAATGGAAATGGGGGCACAAAACCAGCAGAAAATAAATCAAAATTTGAATATAGCCACCAATTCGGTTAAAGCTGTCAACAATTTCCCAACCCGCAATCGCAACCCGAATTACCAAACAACTCGTAAGGACTTCACTCGGTACCCATCCGTACCCCAAACTATCAGTACACTAGCATTTGTACCAATTGTGGCCAACGATGGAGCCACAACCACCGTCAAATTTGCCCCGCGATTGGGAAAAAGTACAATAATTGTGGTATAACCGGACATTTTGCGAATAAATTCAGAAAAGTGAAAAAACCACACCGACAATCATCTAAATCACCAGAAACGAATGTCAATCAAATCGACAAAACGGCTGAAAAAAGTTATGATAAGAATCTGTCAATTATATAACTAGCTATCAACAACTATATGATCAAGTCTATGACTCCAACTACGATAGTGATTCACATGATTATGTGTCTGCCATCTCTTGTGATTCGGCAAACCAACTGGAACCTTTAAAAGCTAAAATACAGTTTTAGAAAGTACAAGCAAACGCAATGATTGATTCTGGAAGTGTAGTTAGTCTAATCATTACAATACTAGCAAACAGATCACTCCGAACTACACCATCTGCAAAATGGATCACTATAAAGCAAAACAGAGACTTAAAAAGTTTTTCAAACGAACCGATCAAAGTGCTGGGACAACTCGCAACAATGATGATAAAAATAACTGGACATGCAAAGAAGCCCATCTAACAGTTGTGGAAGACGGACATGATATCATCATCGGAAAAGACATGTGCACTAGTCTTGGCCTCTCAATTGTCGAACAACAAACCGAAAGCGGTAAAGGTGTTAATAATATTAATAATTCCACATGTAAAATTAAAGTCACAATCGCGGCACAATTTTCCCATCTAGTCTTCAGAATTGGCCTTTCAAAGACACATGTAGCGAAATCCAAATTTCATCAAAAGTTTACAGCAAAGCATCAAAAAGGTCGACACGTTCCATTAACTTACAAAGTAGGGTCACGGCGGAGTTAGATCCTTTACAAAATGAAGGTGACATTGAAAAATTATCTAGCTGCTCGGACGAACATTTCATATCTCCAATCGTGATTACAGTAAAGAAATATCAATAACCAAACATCGACATGTTATTAGACACAATCTCACAACACCTCAAAAACGGCCAACAAGCATATTGTTCAACACTAGATCTCAAATATGCTTATAGTCAATTACAATTACACAAAGATACTGCAAAACACTGTAACTTCAATATCACTTGTGGAGAATCCACTGGCACTTATATATTCAAACCAGGATTCTACGGTCTCACTGACATGCCGGCAGAAATTCAAAAAGCCATGGACTATACAGCCTGATAGGTCTTCAAAATACCTATTGTTTTTTAGATGACATCATAATTGTTAACACAGGTACTGAATCCGATCATCTGGCTTATGTCACAAGATGCCTCAAAAACTTAGACGAAGATAATTTGAGAATTAATCTTCAAAAATGCCATTTTGCAAAAGCAGAAATTGAATGGCTGGGGCATAAATTTGTTCAAACTGGCATATCACCACTTGAATGTAAAACTGCAGCTATATTAACAATACCACTACCATCAACATTAAATTGTTTGCGATCTTTCCCCGGGTCAGTACATTATATTGGCAA
Source organism: Convolutriloba macropyga (assembly GCF_964194025.1). Taxonomy (NCBI): domain Eukaryota; kingdom Metazoa; phylum Xenacoelomorpha; order Acoela; family Convolutidae; genus Convolutriloba; species Convolutriloba macropyga. The sequence goes on from NC_134475.1 coordinate 28,784,598, forward strand.
ATTCATACCACACCTTGCACAACTCTTTCACCCAGTTAGACCACTTCTCAAAGAATCTACTAAATTGGTTTGGACTGAAGAACATACCAGACAATTTAATTTAATAGGGAAAAGATTGCCGCGAGCACCGAAAACAGCCAATATAATCCGAAATTAGACGTCAGAGTAAAATGTGACGCTTTGCATTCTGGTTTAAGAGCTGCACTTGAACAAAATACCCCCGACGGTTGGAAGCCTATAGCATTTGAATCGCGATTTCTAAACTCAACGAAAGAACGTTACAGTGTTAACAAACATAGAGATATTGGGAATAGTTTGGTCAACCGATTATTTTAATTATTATTTGCATGGAAAAATTTTCACTGTCCTAACAGATCATCGTGCATTATTATCCATACTAAAAAAACACAGATCAAATAAATCCTACAACAGCCGACTTTCTGGATGGATTGACCGATTGCCCAAAATTCACACAGAATCCATCCGCATCAGAATATCTCAATCAATTCAATTGCTAAAATGCCACGAGCAAAGACCAATAAACATACTCCAACGAAGGCCCGAGTCACCTTCTTGGATAATTCTCCTTCCACACCGGCTACAAATACATCTTCAAACACCGAAACAGCTCCATCCGGCAGTGTTGTTGATGCTTGCGCTTCACGGATACCCTAAACAAAGTTTTCAGTAAGAAGTTGCTAGCAATCCTCACTGGAAAAGGCGCGATTTTGAAAGAAGTTCGCGATTGTGTCCTCCGAGTTGACTCAGACAGGTTAAAAGAGGTCAGCCCATATATCTTCTTCTACTGGCGGGATCTTCGTGTGAAACATGGTTGCATTTGTCTCGACGAACGGATTGCAATCCCCAAGGCAATCAAGGATGCAGTGTAAGAAGACATCCACTCCACACAACCAAGGAGTTTTGCTATGCTATCTCTAGCACAGAATGTTTGGTGGCCTTATATCCACCGGATATTATGGCAAAAACAAGCGAGTGCAAGGCATGCACGAAAACTGGTAAGAATCTAAAATCAATGATTCCGCATTGCAAATGGTAACTTTTGCCAAAAGGTATTGAACCGAATGACGAAATCCAAATAGGTTTTGGTGTGCCAATTATTAACGAAAAAGGCACAGAACAATATTTCATTACATTCATAGATAGATACTCAAAACACCCTACAGCAGAAATATTAAATAACGCCTCTGGTACAATTGTAATCAAAATTCTAAATAACTATATAGATAATCACGGTGTGCCCAGAACTATTAGATTAGACCAAACTAGATGTTTTACGGGTAAAAAGTTTGAAACATTCTGTACAGAAAATAATAATACACCTATATATGCACCTGCAGATGACCATAGAGCTATAGGCTTACTAGAACGAATTATCCAAACAATTAAACGTCAGTTGCCATGTATGAAAACACATTTAAATAAAAATTTTAAATTGGAAAAATCACTCTATGCAATCATACAACGATTAAGAATTTCAAAACAAAAAACAATCAACATTACACTATTCGAAGTACATTTTGGTAGAAAATGCAACACGCCAATTTCAAACATCACGACGAAATCAAATAATAAAAAGTTAAACTATAATAAAATATTTAAACATTATTTAGATGAAGATACAACTCCGGGCAGGTCATACTCGACAGCAGAACAATGGGCAGACACGGCCTTGTATTCTGACACAGAAATAGAGAAAGCGATTTGTGCAGCGAACAGTCGAGCCCACGAGGAACAGGAAAAAATGAAGGATGGCGAATCGCGGCTCATGTGGTCGGAAGGAATAGCGAGACCAATCCCGCGTAGCGAACGGAGAGTTCGTGTCAAAATTGCACGACAATTCACGCAAGTCAAAGACAGAAAACGAACTTGGATAGGTTGTACAAAGTTCTCGCCCCATGCAGCACAGTTGGAAAGATAAGCCCAACAACAAGCATAATTAAAGAACCGAATAGACCGGAAGTTCGGGTAGGAAATTCCGATATTGCAAAATTCGGATCAAGGAATGAACGAGACACTGATTTCGGACAGTACATCGAACGAAAACCTAAGAAAATACACGAGAAAACACTCGAGCAGAAAATTACAAATCATCGAAAGGGTTTAGTCCGGAAAAACCTGGGTAGCAAAAAGATCAAGTGAAATAAACGACAATCTGTTGATGTCAGTGTCATTTCGTCAGGAAAATCTTTTATATCGACCTCAAGCAACGTTGCACACGCACTCAGAATGCGAATTCCCAAACGTAATCCAAAACACGATGATGCTTTTATTAATAGACCGGACTTAACTCGAATCCTCCATTTCAGTCCATCTGTACCACTTGCCGCACCGCCTACCCAATTTATTACAGCTGGACCATCTGCACCACAAGTGGCTTCATCAAAACAACTAACACCTATGCTGCGCAAAGAGAAGCGAAAATTACGTTGAGCGATACATCAGGTTCCGACACATCATCGCTCAAAAGAAGCAAACGATTACTAAAGAAACAGAAAAAGTCGACAACATAGTCATCAATCGTAGAGAATATACAGAGCTTGGAAGGTTATTCAGCTGAGATACCTATCTCAGACACAACATTTATTGGAGAGGTGTCGCCACGGAATCCTAATGGGAGATGGTCCATCGATCCTAACCCAAATCTATCTAGCGAAATGACAGTCTTAGAAGCGGAGGCACAATCTGAGTCGGATTAAACTCAAAACTATTTGAACTTTATGTCTATTTGTTATTTAATTTTTTAATATATATTTAACCAGTGAATAAGTGCTAATTTTCTGATTTTATCTGCTAATTTCATTCTCCAACAGGGGGAAATGTCATACGGGATGGATATTACCCTCAGAATATCCATCACCGTATTCTAGTTCACGTTAGTCATTTGTAGGACAGGTGCTTCAATTTAGTTCTTATTTCAGTTCATCCTACTTATTCTAAAGTTTGTTCATATGTTAGACAGGAAACTGTCTGATCACGCTGGTAAACATTTCTTGAGCATTTCCTGTTATGTGATTAACTTGTGAAATAAAGTTACTTCCTTTTTGATTTCGATTTGCTTAATTTTAATTCTCATTCTCCCACATGCACTCCTAAAATTCAGTTCTACTTTAACATAAGTAAGTCGCTTTTCAAATACGCTTGCTCAATTGATATTGAGCCACTCGTGCCGCGAATACCCGTTTCACGAACTGAGAAGTCAAAGAACCTAAAGATACTTGGCAAACGCGGCGCAATTGCCTTGGTTACTAGTTCAGAAAGCATTTGCGACTCAATTGACTTTTGCAAAGTAATCGAGTATAACAGGCTCAGAGGCACTATCTTTTTTGAACAACTTAAGCTTCTATTTTTTCGTATTCTTGTAATTTCTTATCTTGTTCATGCCTATTTTTTGATGTCTGTTTTACTTTGAGTGTCCCAATCAATGTTATTATCATTAAAAAGTGTTGTCTGATCTTCCCAGAAAGCATTAAAGTGGGCATTCGTTAGAATATACTTTTCTGGTTTTCGTCGTTCTGTAGTCGAATCGCTACAGTACATTAAAAATTATTTCTCTGTTTCAGTTGTTATGACTGGCAGTAATATGGTTCCTTTAGCTCTGAGAACGCATTGAAGTACTGTAGGCTGAAATAAAAAAATACTAATATTATTGATTCTTGTTCAGAGTAATCAAACAGAAACCTTTGTTTAGTAGTTTTTCAGTTTCAACCCACATAAAAACTGGAAGAAACTCACGAAAAGATTCCTACTAACTCAAAGCTAAGTCAAATATGCTTATTCTCATGCGGAAATTTGTGTTAATCTATTAGTTATTAATTATAAGTTATTTTTGAAGACACTTCTTTTGTTGTAAAATCTGCACTTTCATATATTTTTGAACTCAAAAAGTGGTTTTTGTTCATTTTTGCCAAAACATTAGCATCTGAAAGTGTTTACATTTAAGACCGCTTGCAATCCCAAATCGTCAACAAATTGACAAAGATTTCACAAGAGACAACACGAACATCGGGTGATACAGCAACAAGTGCAGAGATTAAGTGTTAGTAAAGTGTGTTTCTTGGTTAAACTGGGTTCCAAACGTATACCGAAGAACTATGGGAGTAAAAGGAAAAGCAGTCTAAGTTACGACACTTTATACGCATGGACGGACACCTACGAGCATTTGAATTAATTCACACTTGCCGAAAATGATTGGAGCTGAAACGGAAACACTTTTTTCGAGTTCCACGGTTTAAAATTTGAATAATCTTGGGGGTATTATATGTGTTATGATGCAAGTTAGAACCCAGGCTGATCTCGGACCGAATTGGCCTTTAATCAGACCCAATCAAGCGCATAGTTGTCAATCATGCGCTCTGAATTACATAGTTTGACGACTTCAAAAACGCGGGCTAGTCTGATCAGAGGTCATCTGGGTCTGAGGCGGTCCGATCAGAGATGGTTTTTGTCTGGAAATTCAATTTGGGGATGCAGCGTTGGATTTAAGAACTGATCTCTTGAGAAACAAATGACCTTGGCTCAATCACTTTTTTCCCCTGATGAAAACCGACAAGGAAGAATGACCCCTGTTCAAAGAGATGTCAAGTAAGATCGTATGAATTACAAACCAAGCCGTAAAAAAATAATTGGTTTTGGCGTTAATATAAATCCAAGTGAATGCAGTCTGACTAAACAGGTAGTGGTACATATGAAATCCAAAATTTTTTGATCAGAGACGAAAAAAATCATGTTTCAAGGAATCATTTATGCCTTTTTCGCAGAATTTAGTTTAGTTTTTCGTGACTAATTTTCTTCCGGAAAAATTTTTGAGCATTAATGGTGTCATGAGTACATTCAGCTTTATGATCACATAACGTTTAAGACCCCTCCAATTTAGAGAAAGCATACACCATGCGGGGGGCTATAATTTAGACAAATTAATATTTACACAGGCTTAACCTTGAAGCAAATGTTGTTTTCCTTGTTTTCCTAACTTGTTTATGTCGATACAAGCCACTGTGTTTTTTAAATCTAATGAGGAGGCTCGGTAATGTGCGTTTGCACATAAAGTTCCGATCCCGCTCATCAGCATTTTTGGCATAAATGTCGACCAAATGAGGAACAGATAGAAAACCCCCCTAAAAGTACATTTTTTTTCAAAAATGAAATTGCTTGTGTGAACAAAAAGATCGCCTCCAACGCAAATAACTCAGTGGAATAAAAACTTCTGCATTAAATTGATGAGATCAGCCATTATTAAGAAAACAAGTGAAGACGAACAACAAAATCAAACAACAGTAACAACAAACATTAATTTCATCAACAACTTTATCCACTTCTTTAAAAAACTTAATAACAATTATTGACAAGCTCAAAAAAGCGTCAGATAAAACTGAAAGCAAAAAAACGTTTATTTCACTTTTATTTTATTTATTTAAACTTTTATTTTTTGCCCCTGAAAATATGTTCAATTGAGCATTTCTCATATATCAAAATGCGGCATGCGACTTCTCATTAATCCGATTAGGGCAAAAGTTGACAAAAAAGAAATAAATCTTTTGTATTTTTCGAAAACAATTGTTTTCAGAGTCATGAAAGCCATTAGCTAAAAAACGAAAAAATGAAATAGTTTCCTTTATTCATAAACTGAAATTGTTTGAGACCTGCGAAGACCACAGGAAGATGTTTTAAGTTCACAAAAAGAACGTCAACTTTAAAAAAATATTTTACTTCTTGTAAAAAACCTGGGTCGAAGCCAGTAAATTCACGACGAGTTCTTTAGAAACAATAGATTTTGTACACTTTTACCTTTTGTTATTATAATAATGTCATATGTAACTTAAATTGTTGAGACTAAGTAAGAAATAGACAGAAATGAAGACAATTTCAAAGTTAAATAAAGTTTAATTTATTTTTGAAAGCAATGGTTTTTGAAAGTCATGAAAGCCATCAGCTATCTACCCCAATCAGAAAATAGGCTCATTTGTTCTTCCATAAGATGCTAATGAGATCTTTTATTATATAAGAAATTTCTTACGACTAAAAGACAGTGAAAAAATGAAATTTGAAGACATACGTAAGAAAAATCAATTAAATTCTTCGAGAAAGGGTTGTCGAAGCCGTTAAAACTATAATTTTTTTGCCTTTTTGTCTCTTAAGTTTTTCATATGTTCAATTGTGTTTTTTTGAACGCCAATAAGATAATAACTGGACTTTCAATAATGTGATAATGTGACTAAATGCGAAAAAACCGTGAAATTTAGGCCAAGGCCTATAAATTTTTTTTTAAAAATGTGAAATATCAAAACCAGAAAACTATAACCCAACGTGTAAAACCGCAAGCAAGATTTGGTTTTAAAAAAGTAAAAAAAATATGACGAAGGAAAAGAATTTTTCTTTGCTGTCACTAAACTACAAATTGACCAAATTAGGAGAAAAATAGTGGCAAATTTCAATAAGCCATAGTTTATTTAACAATTCAACATTTTAAAAAGTCAAAACAACTGAAATTTTTCGAGTAGAGAAACAAACTAGATACACTATTTTAAACTGCGTACAAAGGCAATTGAATCTAGTAACAGTGAGCTTTGACTTGAATTGTTTTTTCGGTAATTAACATAATAAAGATCGATTTTTCTAAAAAAAAAAAGACCGACTGATTGCAATCTAAATTATTTTTGGATTTTAACAGTCAAAGATTAGACCGAAACCATCCCTGCTACATTGTGTTGAAAGTTATAGATCCAGATAATTTGTCAGTTAAAAGATCAAAATCAAAAGCTGCGATTTTGAAAATCATAAAATTATAAAAAAAAACGGCACAATTTTAATACTAGACTACTCTCAATGGAAAAGGGAGCCATGACTCCTAGCCTAGTGCCCTGTTTACAAAGTATGTGTTAATTTTCCTTGGGTTTTTTCAGCAAACTGAATCAAAGTGGACTAAATAAGCTTTTTTTGGACAATTTTTGATGAAAAAAGGGGGAAATTTGAAATATTTAGCCAAAATTTTAGACAAAAATTAAATCAAAACAGTCAGCAATTCTTTTTTTTAAAATAAAACCAAAAGTGCTATTGTTAACAATTTTTACATATTTTAGCAAAACTGACGAATTTTTAGGCATAATTCCAGAAAATGCGAATAAAAATGCCGCAATTCAGTCAAATATTCACAACAAGTTAAACCAAGATGACTCGCTCTAGAAAGCGAATTTCAAAAAACCATTTTTGTATTCATACTATACGCTAGTCGGAATTTTTATTGATACAGCTCACAGCTCTGTACGATGAATATATCGGTCGGTTAAAATTGATTGAACAAAAAAAACCCATTTGAGTATATATTTCCTCCCTCCCCCCAAGAGGGGTCGGAACAAAATTATAAGTCATTGAAAATTATTAAATTGATAACGATAGGATTTTTAAAGATGACATCACACAATTGCTTAGCTTTTCGAATAATTGCTATTTTGTTTATGTTTGGTGCTCATATAAAGTGACCATTTTTGTTCCGACCCCACTTGTGAGGGGTAGGAACCATATACTAAAATGGGTTTTTTTTGTTCAGTCAATTTTGGCCGATCGATATATTCGTCGTAGAGAAATGTGAGTGGTATCATTAAAAAGCTGGTACAATGTAGAATTCAAAATTAAAAAGATTTTTTTGTTTTTCGTTTTTTTTCGAGGAGTTATCCAGGATTGAAGTTTTGTGTGAACACGCGATATTTGTTCATTTTAGTGTAATTTTTCTCCAAATTAAAACATTTTCTAAAAAACTGTATTTCAAATTAATTTTCACGCCAAAAATGGACCAATTTTTTGTTCCTAATAGAATAAGGGCGATAAAAAAGACTAGTTCTGGTCTCATTGGGATGTTCACTATCAAAAAATCTCGAATTCTATTTGAGAGCTCTTTTTTTTTTATAAAACTGTTCTCTTTTTTTGCTTTTTTAATTCACCTATCGACAAGTCACTTTTTGTATCAAATTTCAATTGATGACAAACCTCCTTTAAAGTCAGATTAAGCCCAATGAACAAAAAACATCGTTTTCAAGGAATTGCTCATGTTTTTCTTTGGCTTCGATTCTGAGTTTTCGTAATTTTAAATGAAAATTTGAAATTCTTTTTGAGGTTTTACTCCTTTTTTGGAGTCGTCATATGGCATGGATTCATTGACTAACATTGCAATATGTTCCATAATGAGCATTAAGTGAACATGTCTAGGGCTTTGAGGGGACAGTTAATGGCTGTTAAGACTCAAAAAAAATTATTTTTCATTTTTTTTAACATTGAAGAGTAAAACTTATTATTGTGAACTGTAAGTCAGTCCAGGAGTGAAAGCACCCCCCTCCTTCCTACTACAACCAAATTCAATCCAGTTAGTGGTTTTGTCTTCTAACTATTGGTTTTGTGACTTCAATGACACAACATTTCCATTTTTTTAAAATTTTTTTCTGACATTTTTTTTTATTATTGAATACTTTTGAACTCTTATCACATTCTCCAAACATTATACACATTATCCAAATATTATTTTAATCCCATTGATTTCAAGAGGACGTTCAGTGGATCACAAATAAAGTTTTCAGAGAAATGCTAATGGTTTAATTGGCTTCGGCACTTTCTTCTCGCACTTTTTCAAATTTTGGTTTTTGCCTGATTTTGTTATTGTTTTCGCAGTCATAAGACTTATTGTGATGTCATGCTAATTATATACCAGTAACAAACAACCTTTTCCTCCCATTGGGTTATATCTGAGCGTAGATATTCAGTTCCGTTGAAAGATTTTGATTTTAATGTCTGTTATAAGTTAAAAATAATTTTTCGAATTTTTTAAAATATTATCCAATCCTCAGCTTTTTTCTTGAACTGTTGGTCAATGTAAGTACTAGCGGAATCTTTTGCCGTTCTACTACAGCCAAAAATAAACTGGTTAGCGATTTTATCTTCTACCTATTATTTTTTAAACTTCAATGCCACGAGATTTCATAATTTTTTTTTAACTTTTGCGTACTTTATTTTATTTTTGGATCCTTTTGAAGTCTTATCACATCGTCCTGCTGCTGACGGTCCCCATTGTTTTAGAGATAAAGTTCAACGGATCATAGATAAAGTTTTCAGAGAAGAGTTTACGATTTGAATTGCTTCGACATATTCTTCTTGCACTTTTCTACTGAATTTTTGGTTTTTGCCTGTCTCTGTTGTCGTTTTCGTAGTCAATAACTTGTTATAAGGTCTTATTGATGAATTTTGATTGTCAAACAAACTTATTGTCCGGTTGAGGCATAAATTACTGGCTTGCGTTGAAGGCTAATGAGATTAATTGCGTTGATAATACGTGTTTTCTCTAAAATTTCGTTGTTCTAATGTATTTGTTTATGTTTGTTGATTTTTTATTATATTGATAAATTTTATTGATAAATAGAAGAAATCTCATTGCTCATAAAAATTGATTGAAAATAGAAGGGTTTTTAGTGAAAGTTCATTTTTTTAATGCCCTCGACACTTCTCTCGCTCAATTTTTTCTTGAATTTGCTGTTTTTGTTCTTTAGGTAGCCCTAAAATGCTGACAGTTCTCATAGGCTTCTAATTGAGCATTGAAAGAATGATGTTACCCAAAGCAGTCAGTTTATAGCGAATAGTCTTAAGGTTCATGACAATCATATTGAAGTTTTTTTCAAAGTTTTCAGTTTTTGTTGTTCTTTTCGTCAAATTGTAACATATTTTCATCATGACAGGTCCCATCCAATTTCTCGTATTTCAAGAGATAACTTATCTTTTGATATTATTTGTCACAATGTTTGTTTTGTTTTATGCGTTTTTTGGACAATATGCGTTTTTCTGAACGTTTATTGAGTGGCCAATTTTTGTGTTTCTTTTTCTCTTCTTTCAGAACAATCGCGTAATAACAGATCTCAATGGTTTTCAAGTAAACTTATTTAATCTCTCAGTTTAAATCCTTCAGCTGAATCAGTAGAGTCGAACAATTGAATTAAAAATACATATTATTCAGACGATAGCTAATGACTTTAGTGGTAGCAATACTTTGTGTTTTCGCAAATCGTTTGTAATTTTTTGAGTTTCTCTTTAGTTCGCTTTTATGGATTAGTCTAACCAAAGACAAGTCCTTTCGGTTGTGTAATGATTTTTTAGTATTTTATTAAGGATTATTTAGTTAAAAGCTAATGATTTTTAAGATTTTTGAGATTTCTTGGTGTAAAAAATTTTGATTAATTTTTTAGGTTTCGCCTCACTGTTCGTTCCTTTTGCCGAATTGTTACCCACTCTCATTAAGAAATTTTCCATCTGCTGTATTTTTAGAAAAAAGTAAATTTGTGTAGTTAAGGTTTTACCTGACTGCATTTTGACGTTGTTATTAGGTGCTTTTAAATTTAGATATTACGTTTTTGCCGTGAAATTTTTGTTTGTGCCAATTTTGTTTTTTGTTTTTTTGTCTCTTAGTCTCTTCAATGTCAGATCACGTTGGCGCTGTAATGAGGGATGGCATTATGTAATTCAATTAGTAGATAAGCTGTGTAACGTTTGCTTTAAACTCAAACATCTATTTTTGTTATCTCTTCATTTGGTTGACAATTTAGTCAAAAATTTAGATGCGCTCGGGTCGGAACATCATGTGCAAACGCACATGAACGAGCAGCCTTGTCTATTTTATGCCATTTTCTGATTTTACTTTCATAATTCAAGGTGATTAATAAGGATGTTTTTTTTTCTAATCAAAAACAAGAATTTGCTACAGCAATGATGAGAAGTAAATTACACGATCTTTGTTCCTGTTAAAGAATTGTATAATAATGGCATATGTTTCTGTCCAGAATTGTAGAATTTTGATTGATGAAAACAAAGCAGGCGAAAAACTTAAAACAAATTAAGTTAAATTATACCTGAAATGTATTTAAAACGAGCACTTGCAGTGCCAGATTCTATGATGACAAATCATCTTGAAAAAAAAAGGAGTCAGTTCCTTGGTTTACTCGGACTATATTGAACACGTAATTAATGTAATTAACGGTTAACACCAAGAGGATAAGGAACAGGATCAGATAGATCAGATCCTCTTTCCCGCCTTACCAGTTTCAGACTTCGAAACTTGCAAAGTTCATGTTTAAAGCAAGGTTACATGACTGTGTTACAGTTACTTCGAAACTCTCGATAAATGCCAGTTTTTTTCAGTGATTTTGTCAAATTGAGTAACCTTTTCATTATGATACTTTGAATCCACAACCAATAAAAAAAATTCTGCATGAACGTCTCAAATCATTATCTGCGCTGAAGCGAACAGATGTTTTTTTTAAAAAATTAAGCAATAAGCTGAAGATATCAAAATGTTTGAAAGAATCAGCGCATAACTTTCAGCTTATTTTTTACATATCACTTGCGCTGTTTCAAGCTGGAATTTTGTCCACTTACCCTCTTTTAGTCCACTGCTCTTCATTCTAATTTGTTGATATTTACAAAACAGTTTCTGAAAAATGCGCTTAAATATAACACCATCCGCTGAAATCGTATGAATGCGCTGAAAAATTTCATAGATTATCTGTAAGGGATCTTGAAAAAGATAAATGATTTTTTTAAAATTTTGGTCATTCAGTGCATTCAGCCTCTTTCCTCCAAAACACTTGCATCTTTGCACATTAATGCCTCAGACTACACTGACACTCGGTCCGCGAAATTGAGCTGAGTGTGATTGTGAGTGCGTGCGTGCGTGCGTGCGTGCGTGCGTGCGTGTGTGTGTGTGTGTGTGTGTGTGTGTGTGTGTGTGTGAGGGGGGGGGGGGCTGGGGGTTGACTAACTTGACGTCAACAGAGCAAGCGGAAGTGAGGTATCGTGGCTCCTGTACTGTGACCTGTCCATTGTACTGTACTATGGGATTGGTCAACACTTGCTCCAGAGACTGCACGTCTGCCCAGTTGATCCTAAATTGAACCACTTCGACAAACCACCAAATTCAGGTCAATATCACAAACTAGTCAATCACAACAATTGGGTCGGACGAGAACTTAACTGCGCTTTTAGTTGAAATTGCGCTATTTTATATTGTTTTGCTGTTTTCATGTCGAAACATTTTATAATAGAGAGAGAGAGATGGTGGCTCCTGAACTTTTGTTTTGAGCTCGTCTAGAAGTGTCTCCTAGCCAAAAACAGTTAATCTTATTGTGCAACGGAAATAAGTTTTAATTACGGTGAAAGTACAAAACGTAATATTGTTGAGTGATACTTAAACAGCTCATTAAGTTGCGCTATTGTCTCATGTTTTCATGACAACTCTTTGTCAAGAGAGAGACTGACTCGTAAACATGAATGCTTAGTTTTCTCTTAAGTTTTTGTTAGACAAAGGCACACTTAATTTCCGAGTTAAAATTACAATCGAAAGGATCAAAATGTTGAAGTAATTGATTTCTGTGTCGGAATGGCTTTCATTCATTCGAAAAAACCATAACAAACTTGCACTTTTACCTTTATATTATCGTGTTTATGTTATTTCTTCAAAGTTTGTTTAAAACTCAAAAATCACCAAATTATAAGTGAGGTGATTCAAAGAAAAAATATACAAAAATAATGAAGAACTGACCAAATGAGAATTGAAAGTGATTAAAATTTGAATAAAACCTTGCATAAAATTATATTATCTAATCAAATTTTGCTGAACTTTGCATTTTAAGGCTTTAGATGTTGCCTGACAGTACCCAGAGAAAATTGAAATTTCCATATAGAAAGATATCAAAAAATAGTTCAATCTAAATTATGACACCTTATAGATCAAGTTTAAAGTATCAGTGATTCTTAACATTAACTTCCTATCTTGATAAACTATCACAGCGTTGAAAGAAAATGCTTTTGAAATAGTAAAAAGTACTAGTTTTTGCAGAATGCAGCAAGTGGGCCAACTTGATTCAAGTATATCAAAGTCACAGAAGAAAAAGTGAGGCAATAAGCGAAATGCCTCAACTCTAAACAACTCGTCTCAGAGATATTTTTTTAAATTATGGTATTATGTTTCCTCGAGAAACGAAAAATTTATGAGAGTTCTGTCAATCAATGCAACTGTCTGAGCTATTAAATGATACTTTTTTGTGCAAAAACTCCCAGTGAAACTACACTTGACACACCTTGATGAGACATTTATGATCTTTACCTGTCTTGGAAAAATTGAAACATCTGCCAAGATCTTGTAGTCCTAACACTCCATGATAAATATTGATAAGATCTTGGTAAGATCTTATCAAGATGAACCATAAAAAAATTTTTTTGGCAGCTTTTGACAAAATCTTGGCAATTCTTGATAACACCTTATACCTTTTCTAAAAGCTGTTGATGTATCTCGTCCCATGAAAATAAAACAAAGTCCAGCGAACTCAATTTACAAAATGAAGGTAAAGCGGATCAGTGGCTATTTTCATTGAACTGCCTAAATGCAATATTGAACTGCCTAATACTAAGACCTCCAATAAGAGGTCACCACCTGTTCCCTGGTCTTGTTGGACATTTTTAACTACGTTTGGTTGTCGAGAACAAAGTGTGTTCGCTTTTGACAATATTATGCTACAGTAGCTGTTTCTAAACCCATTTTAGGGACCATTTTTTATTTGAAGGCACGGTTGTATTTGTTAGGGTGGGTGAGATTTTTTAAGAGAAGTAATAAAAATAGCTTTTTATTTACCTTTAGTTGTGGTCGTTTCGCTTGTTGAAGCTTAAAAACTGCAATTGAGTTGTCAATAATCATTATAAGCTGTGCTATTTTATTTTAATGGGTACTATTACATGACTAGTGTTTTTAATTCTTTTTTAAGGTTTTTCAATGGGATCTTAGTGGGGGCTTTATTGGTGGTGGTTTCTCCTGTACAATGTGTGTATTATGAACAAACCGAGCTAGCATCCGCTTAAACATTTTGATTTTCTGGAAAAAAAGCGGCTCAACTGTTGGTTTGTAAACTAACGGGAGCAATTTTTTGAAACATTCTTGATTATTCTTGCCACTTCTCGATAAATCTTTATAATTCTTGTTTTAATCTGACAAATTCATGCTATATCTTGTTTCTTAACACTTATTCAAAGATCATACAAGTTCGTCCATATCTTGATGTTTGCCTGCCATGTAACTTGGCAAGATCTTGGCAAGATTTACGGTGTTTTACCATGTTTCCTATCGTGGCTATCACGTTTCTCTTCACTGGGTGCTCTAAACTGCGAAGTTTGAACTAGGCGCTCTATCCCAGTACCTATTGCAAAAATACAGTCATCTATGATCATTTGATTAAAATATTTTCTAAACTGACCTTTTATCGAGCTTCAAAATTCCCTAATAGCTAAGATGTTTGTTAGCGACAAAGTCGAAAAGACGTAATTATGCATAAAATAGATCTAAGAATATTGGTTATGAAAACTTTTCCCACATTTTTTTCACATAATGAAACTTAATATGACAATTATAACAATCATTTATTAGCTTTTATTTACGTAATAATTTCTTCACGGGTGTTCGATTTTGGGACTTTATGACATATGGAGCCTGGGAAAATCCCATTCATTGAGACTGAAGTAGTCAATCGAGGTCTAGATTATGTGATCATGCGAACATGAATACTTTCCGGTCTAAAACAGTTGAAATAGTTGTCGAAACTGCTACTTATATGTCTAACTGACCACATGAACAGTTTATTGACAGGTGTATAATGTTTACCTTAGAGTAATGGGAGAAATATAGTGATAGTTGTATTGTTAGAAAGGATAACAATTCTTCAGTGCTGGGAATATTGACCGAGAGTGTGTTGAGCCGACAATGAAAACAATGATAACTTTAGCCGACTCGTAGTTCTGATTGGTCGATAATTCAAATTGGTCAAAATATCACTAGTCGGTTTTTCAAGTCATTACAATTGGTGTGCGGTCGGGTTGACAACTTAAGTTCTTATTTTAGGCGGTCGGCTAAACCTCCTGTTGGCCAATTCGGTTATTGCCCAATTTTTCATAGAGGTGGTTCTCAAGGTTACTTTGAGTTAGATGTTTAGATCTAACGAAAGCATTCAGTTAATTCGACATATTTAGACAATAGTTTTATGTGAATTAATTTAGATTCCCTAAAGTCTAGATTACCAAAACTGTGTCAATTGGTTTGTGTCAAACAAGCTGACACGTTGTTCTATTTGGTTACAAGATATTTTAGCGTAAGGTGGGAGCAGAGCCTTATATCTCTAAGATATATCTGGTCGATTTTGCGTCATTCCTAGCTTACACTATAGCACCACAGTCATTCAAAAACTCTCGATTTAATCGTTCACTGTCTCACTGTTTACTCGGCATGCTCGACATATTCATGATTCATGTCACTCCCGCCAAACCCCCCCCCCCACCCTAATAATATACTGCCATAATACCACACTAATAAATGAGTACTGAAATATAGAGGATGATGAGAGGAATTATGAATAGTCTGCTGATGTTATGTATGATCATACCGAAAAATATCGAAAGTGAATTAACCGAATTTGCAATAGTTGGTATATAGCAACAAAACCATCAGGAAGCCACTGAAGAAATGACGAAATTGGAACTAATAGATGACAACAGAGCTATTATGCGACCTATCATTAATGAAAATAGGTAACAAGCAGAAAAAAGAAAGGCAAAATTAATAATATCTGTTTTTTTTTCGAAAAAAAATTATTTCCAAAGAGATGAAAGCCATTAATTACAAAATGAATTAATTAAATAGGTTCGTCTATTCTTTCAAGGGAAACCCTTGAGACCTGCAATTATCCAGAATATGTCTTACGTCTACAAAAAGAACGTCAAAACGGCAAATCAAAAATTCATTTACTCTTTTTTGTGGAAAACCCGTGTCGAAGTCAGTAAAGTCATAACGAGTTTTTAAACAACATTAGATTTTGTGACATCAATCCTTTTTGACAACTTCTCTTGACAACAATAATATCATATTTGGACTGTATTTAACGAGACTATTTAACAAACAGAAAAAAAAGAAAAAAAAATTGTGAAGTAAAAACGTTTTTTTTCTATTTTGGAAAACGATTTTTTTCAAAGTTATGAAAGCCATCAGCAATCTACTAATGTCAAAATATCTGATCATTTTAGCTTCCATGAATACCAATGAAACCGTGTTACTCTACAGCAAAGTTCATACAACTAAGACAAATAAATGATAAAAAAACTTTCCATTAAGTTTTTCGAGAAAGTAGTATCGAAGCCGTTAAAACCATGATCTATACCTTTAAGGATTATAATATTCTCAATTGTGCTTTGTTTGAACGCCAATATTGCTATATATGAACTGTCAATAGCTTGATAATGTGACAAATTTAGAAAATGTGAAAATGGGCAAATACCTAAAAACAAAAGAGAATTGTAAATCTAGTGGAATCAAAGCAAGAAAACCATAACTTAAAAGTTAAAACCGCAATAAAGATTAGATTTGAAATCAGTAGAAAGAGGAAGCACTCTCCCATTGCTGAAACTGTACAAGTACTCCTCTATACAAGTTGACCAAATTATAAGAAAATTGGAGGCAAAGTTCAATAAGCCGTTATTTATTTAAACATCAAATTTTTTTAAAAGTCAAAACGATCATAAGCTTTCAAGTAATCAGCTAGACAAACTAATTTGGAGCTAATTAGGAAGTCATTTGGACCGATCAAAAGTAAGCTTTGATTTGAAGTCTTTTTTTATTTAATTAATATAAAAGAGATCGAAATTTTTTTTTATGAAAAGACCGACTGATAATATTCCGAATCATTTTTGGATTGTAACAGTCCACGACATTAGTCCAACACTAGCCCTGCTAATGCTGTTTGTCAATTAAGAACACTCAATTTTTCGAGTGTTATCGATATAGATATTTTGTTAGTTAGAAAATCGAAAATAAATGCCGCGTTTTTGATAATCAACGAGTAAAGTTAGCAAAAAACGGCAAAGTTTTAATTACGGAGCACTCCCAACGGACGTTGAAGTAGAAGTGGCTCCCTTTTGAGTTACAACGAATGTGTTAGTGGTGTTTGGGTGTGTACTTCCTGCAAATTTAATCAAAGTGGACTAAAGAATCTTATATCAAGCTGTTTTTGATGAAGAACTCTGAATTTTGAAATATTTAGCCAGAATTTTTGACAAAAAAATAAATAAAAATAAACGAAAATTTTTTTGTCTTTAACAATGAAATCAGTAAACAATATATTAAAAAATTTTAACAAATTTTAGCAAAATTGGCGAAATTGTAGTCGAAATTTGGCGAAAATTCCGGAAAATGTGAATAAAATCTACGAAATTCACTCCTTTTTGCTCAAAAGTTTAAACCTCGATAACTCCCTGTAAAACACGAAAATCAAAAAAATCTTTTTAATTCCATATTCTACGCTGGACAAGCTTTCTAATGATACCAGTCTCAACTCTCTACGGTGAATATATCGATCGGGCAGAATTGACTGAACAAAAAAAACCATTTGAGTATATAGTTCCTCCCCCCTCAAGAGGGTCGGAACAAAAAATATAAAACCGTTGAAGCATAAAAAAGCTGGTCGATTAAAACAAAATGTGCCTTATGATATTATCGTTGACAAAAAGATAAATTGTTTCAGCCCGAGTTTTTTTTGTATCTGAAAAGTACTGTTATACATGGATACGAGAGGACGTAAACATTGTTTTTGTTTTCAGGCAGAAAACAACATTTTCTTTTTCGATGTTTAATTTCAAATTTACTGATGAATAAAGTATAAATGCGTTTGCATTGATACAAAAACAGTACAAATACTTTTTGTTTCAAGTATGTTTAATCTGTTCAATTATAAATCGTATTTACTTGTTTAAAAGAACAAAGCAACATTAATTTTTTTTGTAGCGTGTACTGAGTTTTGTTGGGAAGCAGCAGTGTCAAATTATTGCAACATAGAGTAAAAATGATTGCTGTTGTTTAACCGAACGTTATTCTTGTCAATTATGCAGCTGAAGCTATTTAGGCAGAAATGCTCTAGAAAGAGTTTTCTATTAGAGCGGATGATCAAAATGATAACAAAATAAAAATCAGAAATCATGATACAATCAGCAACTTAGCACAACTCTCCTATCAAATTATCTTCAGATTGAATTTTAAAAAGTAGGTCTTGGCTATCATAGCCGCCCCCCTACCTAATTACGTCTGGTGGACATAGTGCCAACACCCCCCACCACCAAAAAAGGCAACGATTAATGTAAATATACCTTAATATTTGGTAGCTATAATTTGCAAGGGATCGGTGATATTTTTTTTTGAAAATAATAAAAGTCTATTTATAGATCTAGGTTAATATTTCATTCAATTACAAAGCAATTTAAATGTAAAAGCAAATTAAATGTACATTGTTTGAACAGCATTTCAATCCAAATAATTGAAAACTTGTTCACGTCCTCCTCGGCTGGAGTTTTAATTGGAAAGACTCAAAAACTAAGCGCATATGAGACCAAAATACGAACCTCTGGAACACATTGATATCTGGAAGCCATAGTTTGGACTTTGGAACCCTGATCCTTGTCACTCCTCCATAATCGGATGGCTTCCACGTAAGAAACTGATCATACCAGTTCTGTAACACAGCCTTAAAGCTATCAACATAGTATTGTTGTCTAAGTGTCTAAGAGAAAATAATTGATTTAGATTTCTAAAAGATCGATTTAGGCCAAAACTCATTTTTTGCAAAAAATGGAAATAAAGCGTAAAATATTGCATTTTATCAAATGGAAAATATCAACACTATAACTCATCCAGTAAAAAGATTGAACCCAATTTAAAAAATGAATAAGTAAAAGCTCTATATCTCTTGCTTTGTTGAGTTATACTCGGAAAGCTCATTTCTCAGTTTCGTGAGAAATTCATGCATATCATCAGTTTGTCAGAATTGAAGCGGGCTTTTTATATTTTTGGGATTTAGAATATACCTAATAGTGTCTACCATGGTTTGACTGATTTTAGCTGAATTACTATTGGCGGTCAATATGAATACATAGCAGAGGATATAAGTGCAGACATGTTATGCTCAGTCTTAAAGAAACTTTTACTTCAAGTAGAAAAAATCAAATTTATTGTGACCAAAATGAGAAAATGAACTGATTAAAAGTTGGGCAATTTTGGGAGACCCTTTAACGCATTTCATGTAATCATAAGTACAACCGTCCTCGCATTCATATAAACCCTCATTAATCGATCCTGCAATTGGGACTGTAGTCGCAAAATCTCAGAGACTAGCTTTCGAAACGCGACTGGTGTTTTCCGTGTACCTTATTTATTCCACGGCAATTTTTTGTCGTTTTAATCTGGAGGTTTAACTGATCTCTCATTCTGTCTTTTAATGAAGTTCAAGGCTTGCTTGTAATTATCTCATTTCGATAGATCGTCCTGTCGTCCTTCAAAAACAATATCAAATCCTTTTTAGTAGATTTTACAAAAAAATATCTTGTATACTAAAAAACGAAACCATGGAAAAACCGTTTTGGATCAGTAGGCAGTTAAGTAACTGATATGTAATTGCGGTCAACGATATTTAATTAACCTGCTCAAGGAAATAATTTATACACCATAAGTGGAAAATTTCCCTGCAAACAATAAATTGAATTAATGATTCTCTCATCAATTATTTATGAAGAATTTTTTGTTACAGCAACTTAGCATTCTAGAAATTAGGTGAGGACAAAACCTTTCGATAATATGTGGTTTTCCTATTCGGTTGGTTTTTTGTTATAAAATGGAGAAAGAACGACAATTATGTTCAATATTTTTTAAGCGAGAGCGGGTACTTGTAATTTAAAACTGTTAACATCAACACCACCGGCCTGTTTTGCGCTAATAATTGCTCAACAAGCAAAAACGTTCCTAACAAATGTTCGTCTGTCAGCGAAAAGGTATTCCAAAAAGTATATATCAAGATACATTTTAATAATTTAACTTCTACGTCAGAACGGCGCCAATTGTTAACAAATTTTGCAATTTAGTTTTCGCTGTGTGCGGAAGAAACGTTCTCCCCTAGACGAACTGCGACTGTTATCTGCTAAGATCTTGCAAGAATCTTACAAATAACGGTTATCTGCTAAGATACAAGATTGCAACGGTTATCTGCTATGATTCTTACAATATTCTTAGCAGATAAACGTCTCAAAACAATGGGTCAGAAATTAAAATAATTTGATAGAATTTTGTGTTTTGTACAATTTTCGACAGTTCTCGAAATTGATCTTCATTAAGAAACCTAATTTCGTTAGAGTCTTGCAAGAACTTGCAAGATAACCATCCCAATTTGACTAGGGTCGCTCATTAAATTCGTTAATTTTGTCGAAAAATATTATTGACTTCAAATTGTGACTCATTTGTGAGTGGCAACAAAAATTTGAAAACTATTCCCTCAAAATTTATGTTGGATGACAAAGGCGCTGAAGAGAAGGAAGCAACGACACAATGAGAGTTGGTGTTCTAAAGTTTCCTACAGAAGAAAAAATATTTGGAGCACATAAAAATATCTTCTGGGAGATGAAGATAAAGTCTACTAATTAGAAACAATGATTGAAGAAAAAACAATGAAATGATGTGAGTCATATGAGATAAATATATGATAAAATCAATGCAAACGTCAAAAGTTCTTCTTTCTGTGTTTTTTAAATATTTTTGGAATGCAAGAGATTGTCTATATTTTTTACCTTTGTTGAAACAGTTTTTAACCAATGACAACACGCAGATGGTTAAAAATATCCAAAAACGCTGTGTGGTCACCCTTCAAGTGAAATAGTCGGTTATGAGTCGCAAACAAGTACTGGGATTATGTGATTCAGTTTACTTTCTTTTTCATAAGACCACAAACCTAAAAAAAAATTTTTGGGCCCAGACGACCAGCAACAACTATATCCTTAAAAAGAAAGAAAAAGAAATGTTTTATATGTCCGAAAAAAATATAAAGTGAAAGCATCTCATTTTACTGTTGATTGTTTTTACTGCATTGCAGCTGAATTAGAGTCTATACAATCTATATTTTATCATATCGCTGGATCATATGACATAGAGTTTGTTGTATATGTCATATCAATTAATTGATGACAAGTGAGCAAGACTATCGGAGATAGATTTGGGCCAATCATTCATTTGAATAGTTCGGTTTTTATTACTTTGCTTGTTTTCGGAACTCAAGAGTAAAACTAATTAATTTACCTTTAGGTTAATAGAAAAAAACCCAAAACATTATTTGAAGCAACAACTTGTAACTTAGTTGCGTTTCAGAGGAAGTAAAACTCATTCAAATAGTGTTTTTTTTGCTTTTAAGTTCTATATCTTTTACGGAGTGCAACAATGTCTGGAGTTGATTCAAATGAGAGATTTTCATATAAAGAAAACCGAAGATATAGGACAAAGAGAACCGGAAGACAATTGATTACTAGACTCAAGTCTGCCATTGAAGCTGATTTTTTCTGATTATTTCATGCGCAATTCTTAGGTTTGGTTTAAAAAATACAGATGTAAAGACACTTAAATTTTTTGATAATAAGAGTTACTTGGTAATTTTTTGAAGTTTTTTTTTGGTAATAAGAGTTACCTGTTAAAAGTGTCAGCTATTGTTTTTCGAAAACATTTAATTGAAAATAGAAGATATAAATGCCCAAATTTGTGGAAAATGGTTACGTTAACTTTTTCATCGTAAGAGTTATCACTTTTTATCATTGTTGCTACCGTTGGCGCATCAAATTTTGATCGCGGACAACAGTTAGGTATTGATAAAATATGCGATGAGGTATTGTCAATGTTGTCCACTAAAGTCCTGTAAAATGTACCATTTGAAACATGATGTTGCTGAAAGCATCCAAACCCCCGTTCATTTAATTCACCGGATTACGGTAGAAATTGTCCGCTAACTGTCGTTTTTCGCGTTATTTTATTCTGTTGTTATTGTTACTTGACTATATCAGAGCAATATAAGTTTTTTGGACATGTCATTCTGCAACTTTTACCACTAAAAACAGGCAGCATATTTTGCAAAACTAACAAATCTAACGCCATTGAGATTATTAATCGCAGGAAGGTCTCTGATGATAATGAAATGAAATGAAACTAACCAGTTCCTGGGAATAGATGGCAGTAAGGGACTGTCGCACCACGTTCTGAAACAAACAAATAAACAAACGCAACTAAACAACCATTACTATATTTGCAAAATCGTCACTTAATTGCCAACTTTAGTTTGTAAAAATTGAGAAAAACTCTACCGTCAATTTATCTCAACCAACACGAATATTTTAGCGTTCGTGTTGGTTTGCAACATGTCACCAATTAATTCATTCTTTTTTGTTGTTTCTTATTGAAACAAACCTAAAAGAATTTGAAAAGCATTTGGTTGATTATTTATGAAACGAGATTATGAAACCAATCCTATGGTGTTTTTAAAAAAGTTAAGCTGCAACACCACACTCAGTGTTTTTTTTCTGGAAATTTGAATATACGTATGAAGATTGTTGATCTTTTTGGTTACAAATGAGCGATAAATAGAAGTTTGTCGAACCACCATATTTTTTTTTGAAAAAAGCGGCCGCTCTGATCAGAGAAAACGCCAACTTCAAAGATTTTAACAGCTTTGTGATAAGCAAATTTCACTGTTTGGATAAAAATGTCATTTAAATATGACTGAATTTTGACTGCCACATATATGGAATCAAGGTTTTGTAAAGAAATGTGTTATAGTAGGAAAACTACAGTGGCAGAAACTGATAGAAGAAGAACCGCACCAAAACTGCAGTTGCCAACGCAAAATTTTGTGAAAACAATATTTATTTGTTTGGCATGGTTAATCATTCTGAGTCCTGAAACACTTTCAATCACAGTTACTCGCCAATTAACAAAGGTTTAGGTTATTTTAATTTAAAATTAAAAAAAATCGAATAATAAAATATTTCGCATTGAAAATTCGGCATTTTTCTTATTTGCCAAAATTCATCCACTTGATAAAAAAATACTGCACTTGTGGGCATTATTAGTAAAGCAACACGTGAAGCAGAAAAAATTCAAATAGCTTGAAAAATTCAAAATACGTTTTCGAGCTTTTTTGGTAAAATATGACAAAATAGTAGGCTGAAGAGAGCACTTGTGATATAATTATTCTTGATTTCAGTACAGTTTTTTAGATCACCTAATACAAAATGTCACGATGTTATTATTTAGTTACAGAATCTTATTTTTATGCTTCATCTACTATTTGATCGCAGGGAAATTTTCTCTACGGCAAAAACAAACAGCTTTGGATATGTAACCGCAAAAGGTAACTATTAAGAAATCTGATTGAAATCTGGTGTTGAACGTGAAGGAGAAAATCGTTTTTTAGTCCGAGAAAAATGGAAACCAAAAAATTTACAGATTCCTAAATTGAACCTGTCAGCAATGGTACAATATCAAAACAGAGCCACCAAAATTTAAAAATTTAATAATTTAGATAACATTTGTTTTGTCGGTCAATTGAAAACGAATAAATAAAATTTTTTCACAAAATGATGTTTCTTCTTGAGAAATGGTAAGTTTGGAGAAAATTTGGGATAAGATCAACGTTTGAAAGAAAGGTGTCTATTTGTTACAAAACTTAGACAAATTAGCCTTAGACTAGCTAATCGTCTATTTTTTATTCAAAGCCCAGCAGTTAGGATAAAGTCTGAAAGATGACGCAGTTTTTTTCTGTTTGCCTCCCTGATTTCTTCATGATTCTCTATTTAGTTTTATTTCTAATTCTATTTCTGTCAACTGATATTTCATGCTAAAAATATTTAAACGTTTTTTTCTATAAAGCGCATTCAACTCCTGCTGAAAACATTAACGTTATCTGAGAGATGACGCGTAGTGATTGAGATAAACCAAACAAAAGATCGAACTAAGATAAAAGCAAGAAATCTTGTAGAATATTGCGCGCAGACGCCAGGTCCAAAAAGTCCATTTGCTTCAATTTGCACTCTTTAAAGATAATCCACTGATTTGCGAATTAGTTATAGCAGATCAAGTTTCATTTTCGAGAAAAAGTTATTGAGATTAAAGTATACGGTGGTTTTCCAATGAAACAAATTTTTTTTGACGAATTTTTCAGAATCTTTTGTAAGCAAATTGCTCAATTATCGCAAAATCTTATGAGACAGTAATTAATTATTAACTTTGATAAATTTATTAGTGAAGTTTGACGAGTTCAACAAAAGTGCAGTAACGTTGTAAACAGACACAAATTGAATGTTATTGAAAGACGTAGTTTTTTGTAATTGGAGGAAGACGCGTTTGGAGAACAACGGCCATATAAACAAAAACAGACAAAACTGAAAAAGACGCACCTACTGTTCTGGTATGATTTCTTTTGTTTATCGTTTCAGATAAATGCGTTGAGATATTTCTAACTGACTTGAGTTAAGGGAAAGACTCAGCTGAAATTTGCATAATCACAACCCCCAAAAGCGAAATTATGGGCACTCTGATCAATTAAGATTTAAAAAAATTCAATCTATCGTTCTGGATGGGATCCATTATAAAACCTTAATCAAAATTGAAACTCCTCTAAGTGGGGCAAAACCAAGATGGTGGAAACCAGGTTTGGTTTGAATTCTTTTTTATTATTGTTATTACTATTATTATCATTATTAATAGTTTATAGTTTTCGGAATAACTGTTCTTCACACTAGTTTAAATTTTGATGTCTAATTTTGTTGAGTGCAAAAAATAAAAAATTGAACACTGAACCCCAATTTTTGAAGCATAAATTGGTTACAATATCTTGAATTAAGAAACGAACAAGAGGTTTTGTGCAAATTAGACAAGAAGAATATGGATCCACAGTTCTGACAGGAGATATCAATGTAAGCGATTAGAATTTTTAAAAAATCCAGTGGGATAACACTGGGGATGGAACTTTTTCTCTTTTTTCATTTTTCCTCTTAAGTTTATTATCTCATTTATGTGAACGTCCATTCTGTTATTTGACAAAGAAAGGTCAATCACAAGTTCAACTTCTTTTATCACAATTTGTACCAGAAACAGAATTCAATCAGTTATTGTAAATATTTTGACAGCTCTCATTAACGAGATCTTCGATCAATTAAATAATAATGAAGCGATTGTTTAATAACAATAAATTTAACCAAACTTGGTTTTACCTAGCTAGGTAGTGCCTTACGCGGCGAAAGTTTAGATTTCATTTTTTATAAAAACCAGTTATTTTTTGTTTGTTTCTGTATTCTATCTGGGCTCGGGTTTGGGTTGGTGAGGTGGAGGGGGGGGGGGCATCGGAGATCGGAGGACTCATGGAAAGGGGTGCTGTCAGCCTTTGTTATGCACCTTGGCGTAGTTTTAGTTTTATTAGCTTTGAAGCACGCCAATTGTTCGGACCTGCCGCACGTGACCAAAATTTCAACATAAATGGTTTCTGCGCGAATAAACCAAGCTGGAGAACACAACTGCGCTAAAAAATAAGCTTTAAAAAACGGACGATCCAAATCTATACACTTATACGATTCAACTGAGCCTTTTATAATCCTAGACCATTAAATCTAAGGTTTTAACTGTTGCAAAGACGCCATAACGGTTCGTAAATCAAACTGTCCTTGAAAAATGTCTCTCATTCAGGGCAACTTTGTTTTTAAAAAGATTACCCTTTATTGCCAAACAGGAACTGTTCGCAAAACTCGTCAGATTTAGTGGGGATATAAATGAACTTCAAATCGACATAGTAATCCACTCAACTTGTTAATTCAATTCGACTTAACTTCAAAAATCATATGAATGCTCTTAGCCTTTTCGATGGATTAGAAAATTCTAGTCAATTTGGGTTTCATGAAAATTACTGTTTTCGAGTGAATATTTTTATTTTGTGTAAAATGACAAGGATATGTAAAATATTTCCGTAATATGACGTGACAATATTACTGAATGATTACGAAAGATTGTTCTCAGGTGGAAATTTTTTGCCGCTAGCTTTCATAATTCCATTTTTGCAAACCGCAATCATATTTTGTTCCAAATTTGGTAAAAGTTGTGTTAGTTGGTAGGTATTGTATTGCCTTGTACGTGCCAGCTGAAAAAAAGTTTCCAAGTTGACCTCAAGAAGCGATCTTGCAAGAGAGTCGTGCGTAAAGGAAGATATCATGATCTCTATTTCCATTTTCCAAATTCTTTTTTGCGCTCCTAATCTTCAATATATGCTAATGGGGAAGGGGTAGGGAACTGTTAGGGTAGTAAAATTGGGAGGGCAGACACGAACTAGCAAACAAGCAAACAAACAAACATGCACGCACACACGCACGCACGCACGTAAACACACACACACAATTATACAGGCACTTACACACACACACATGCACACACACATACATACACAAACGCAAACATACACTCACAAATTTGAGCGTATAGTGTATAAACAGTTCTTCATCTTTCTACGTCAAAAGCTTGGCGTAGAGCACCATGGTTTTAGAAAACATTCTTCAACCATCACTCAAATGATTCGCTACTGCAACAGGTTGTATGAGTTACTTGAGGCAAACAAAACGCCGATGACAGTCTATCTCGACATAGCAAAAGCCTTTGATACTATCAATTTTAATATCATGCTTTTAGATTTATGCCGAATGGGATTTGATAGTGCTTTCTTGAAGATTCTTTGCGTCATATTTGACTGATCGACAGCCAAGAGTTTTATCAGCAGGGGAAAATCGGACTTTTGACCAATCACCAGCGGTGGCCATCAAGGGTCAATTTTTACAGGGTTTCTTTTTTCCGATCATATAAATGACCTACCCGAAAAAAATGTCAATGAGAGCTTTTTATACTCCGATGACACAAAAACCATCAGCACTGTGGACAATAAAATGCAGCTGGGAAAAATATTTAAAATGCGAATTTTTGGAGCTATGAGAATTGGTTAAACTCCAATTTCGATTAGCTTGAAACTATACAATTTTCCTTATGAAAAATCAAAACACGCAAAAATTGCTTCTTACCACAAATGGAACCATCTCACTGGAGAGACACTTCAAGATCGCGGCATATTTTTTTCATAAGATTCATCGTGGGAGTATAACTTAAATATTGTTTTAGTAAAAGGAAATGAAAAGCATGCGTATCTAAAGAGATCAATTGCAAGTGATACAGAAATGTTATTTAAATTCAATCTTGTCAAAAGTTACATTTATTTTTCTTGTTTTATCGATCAAATATTTGGTATGCCGTTAAAACTATCGTCAGGCAAATGGAAATTCTTCAGAGAAAAAGTTTTAAATTTATACAATCAAGCAATCAATTTACGGATAAAGAATACATGGTTGTTTTTGATAAGTAAATTTACTTCCAATCGCAAATCAAATTGTGTTCATGGAACTCGTGGTTTTAAGCAAATATTTGACATGTAGATTTTCGGTTAGGGTAATGCGATTTTGGTTAACGAGAAATGAACATCTCAAAACACGATCTAACGAGAAAAAATTTATACTCAAATGAGTGTATTATTGCCAACGCTTCCGATGTAATTTGTTCTACCGAGTTACAAATTACAAAAATTCGATGAAACTGGCGCGAAAATTTCCCAATTAGATTCCATTTTCCTCCCAAGTCCTCCCAAAATAATGAGGGAAAATATATATTTAACTTAGCTAAGAACAAATTTAAGTACAAATCTTACCCATATGGATGGAGAGTGTTTGAGTGAAAACAAATTCAAGCCCCGTTAGGGACTTACTAAGCAGGGTGAAACAAGTTTGGTTAAATTCAGTTTTTTTATTTTTTTATTATTTTTATTATTATTATTATTATTATTATTCTTATTATTATTATTCATTCTCATTATTCTGAGATTATTGTTATTATTATTAGTATTATTATTATTATTATTATTATTATTATTATTATTATTATTATTATTATTATTATTATTATTATTATTATTATTATTATTATTATTATTATTATTATTATTATTATTATTATTATTATTATTGTTATTATTATTATTATTATTATTATTATTATTATTATTATTATTATTATTATTATTATTATTATTATTATTAATATTATTATTATTATTATTATTATTATTATTATTATTATTATTATTATTATTATTATTATTGTGATACTAGAGTAAACTCACATCATTCATAATGTCGAAAACACTTTTGACTACAACTTCATTTTTTAACTTTCATCTCCAATGCAGTAAATTAATAGTCCCTTGTTGCAGTATAGTTATACGTTACACGTTGTACTCTATTTATTCTTTTGTTGTGTCATTCGTAGCACGAATGACTATCTCCTCGCTGGCAGGTACTTGACCTTGCCTAGCTGTTAGATGCGTTGGCAGCGAACTGTCTAACTGCAGTTCTGCCTAAATGTGTATGAATTAAAGTTGTCAGCGCCTACTTCTTTTACGTTCAACATAAGACTTATCGGAAACGCATAACATGGCGCAGTCAGAGTTAAAAGGTAAAACCATACTTGGTCTAAAACCATTTTGGGAAAGACCCAGTAGTAACCCGACAATACCATGGGAAAAGTGGAGAAGCCAACTCAAGATGGCAATCGTCGCTAAGACAAACATCCAAGTAGAAGACCTCCTCAGAGAGAAACCGACACCAGTCACCTACCCCCCAGAACCGGCGGAAGAGCCACCTGTAAACAACCCCACCCAAACAATGGAACGAGAGAGACTCACACGTTACCACCAAGCCATTACAAATTGGAAAAACGAGTGTAACGTCATCGACCGTGTAGGAGTATTGTGTGGAGAGAAACCGTGGGACATGGCAGACAGGAAAGTCAAGTCATTAATATATCTTAGCCTAGGAGTAGAAGGCAGGAAAATGCATGGCAGAAAGTTCCCACACACAAATGTCGAAACGAAAACCACACAAGAAATTTGGGAAGAATTAGAAATAACCTTCATCAGACCTAGGAACGTGACGTTCGACAGGTACCTATTATTAACACGTCGCCAACAACGAGGGGAAACAATGGAACAGTTCCACTCAGCACTCCGCTCACTAGCGGAACACTGCCAACTAGGCCACTTAGAAGACGAATTTTTGCGCGACATATTCACAGCAAATATGATCGACCTGGAAATTCAGAAGGAACTATTAAAAGTCACGCTATCCCTAGAAAGAGCACTCGAAGTAGCGATTGGAATAGAACCGGGAGCAAGAAATCAACTCACAATCCAATCAAAGAACGCACTCACACCAATGGACAAACAGGAAAACGTGATGGCCATACCGAGCTCACGATTCAGAGAAACAGGAAGACCCCCACGAACAAACACATCCACAATGACAAGACAAACAAGTCACAACTGTCGAAACTGCGGTCAACCGTGGACATTCGACCGTAGGTCCAAATGCCAAGCAATGGGCCAAACATGTAGACGATGCAACAAAACGAACCATTTTGCAAGGGTTTGCAAATCCAATCTGAACCGCCAAACTAACACCCAACGAGTAAACGAAATAGACAACAACAACGTAGAAGCAGTCACTGAGGACGTCAACAACATATCGATTGACAATGAAGTACACTCACAATACACCAATTCAGAGGACGATTATTCCGTCAATATGCTGTCCCCCGACAAAGACAAGACGACTCCAACAAAATTAGAAATACATTACGGAAACAGCAGATATTGGGTGATGGTGGACTCCGGCAGCTCAGCAAGCCTAGTAACAGAGCGAATGGCGAAAGAGATAGAAGAACGGGACAGCAATACATGGTGGAGCCACACCATTAACCCAGTACAGCTACGTAGCTACACAAATGTTCCAATCCTTAATAAAGGGACCTTGTACAGTGATATCCAAAGCGATGGATGGAATGCAGGGCGAGCAGACCTCATCGTCGTCCCAAACAGTCACCGGGCCATCATCGGCAGAGACCTCTTTCAAGCATTAGGAATCACCCTACACCAACAGGACCCCACAAACCTGGAAGGTAAGACCATCTACAACATCAGTGCCCCATCCACGTGCCCACTAAAACAGGAGATTGCTATAAAATACAAAAACCTATCAGCAGAATAGTTCGATCGGTCAATCATAAGGTAAAATCTAAATTTAAGTCGTATTACACCCCCATCCACCAAAAAGGACGCAGAATCCCACTCCACCTCGAAAAAGAAGTAGAAGAACTAAAGAAACTTCAAACGAACGGTCACATCACAAAACTAGACAAGTGTAGCGGAGAATTCTTCATCTCACCCATTGTCATAACAGTCAAACGTGACAAATCAATTAAACTGGCTATGGACGCAAAAACGATTAATAAGGCAATCCACAAGAATAAGTACCAAATGCATAACATCGACTGCCTAATGGATAGCATCGCACAAACAATCACTCAAGCGCCCGACGATGGAGAAGTACTGTTCTCAACAATCGACCTACGCTACGCGTATAGCCAACTCCCACTGGACCAAGAGACAGCGAAACACTGCAACTTCAACATCATAGGTGGACAAGCCACAGGAACATACCGATTCAATACCGGATTTTATGGTCTAACAGACATGCCAGCCGAATTTCAAAAAGCTATAGACATAACTTTAGCCAACCTCACAAATACATTCAGCTTTCTTGACGACATAATAATAGTCACAAAAGGGGGAATACAAAACCATAAAGAAAAACTATTCAAATGCCTAGATAAACTAGACGAAGAAAAGCGAGCAATAAACATCGAAAAATGTCATTTTGCAAAACAAAAAATATCATGGCTCGGATACGAAATCAACAAAAACGGCATTAAGCCAATAGTCTCAAAGACACAAGCAATCCTTAACCTTCAACAACCAAAAACACAGAAGCAACTTAAATCATTCTTAGGTAGCATCCACCATCTAACGAAATTCATCCCAAACCTAGCTGAAACATGCAAAGACTTCCGCAAACTCTTACAAAAAGAAACAAAATTTGTATGGCAGGAACAACACGAAGCAGCCTTTAATTAAATAAAAGAAACAATACGTCACCTCACCGAAAACACACACTTCAATATAAACCGTAAGACTAGAGTAAAAACAGATGCCTCGAGAGGAGGGTTAGGTGCGGTACTAGAACAAGAAACGTGCGACGGTTGGGTCACAATCGCCTACGCGTCCAGGTTCCTAAACAAAGCAGAAGAAAAAAATAGCATCAATGGACTCGAATTACTGGGAGTAGTGTGGGCACTAGAACATTTCAAACACTATTTATTAGGACATAATTTTATCGTCCAAACGGACCATCGAGCACTTTTCTTCATCTTGAAAGAACGATCATCAAAAATACACCAAAGCCGGCTAACACGGTGGTGTGACAGGCTAATCCCATTTACATTTACAATTGAACACATACCCGGATCAAAAATGGGGATGGCAGATTACATGTCACGAAACCCAGATCAAATAGCAAACCCACCTAGCACATACGACGCTGACTTTATAATCGCACAAATCAACGTTATTAAAAACACATTGAATATAATCCGCAAACGAGGACGACCTAAGAAAGAAGCAATAGAAAAAGCTGAACATACAACAAAAATCAAAAGGCGCAGAGGCAGACCTAGAAAACAGGATATAAACACACAACACGCACAACACACCCCCCAACAAAACACCCCTAACCCGTCCCACGACAACAACAACAACCAACAACAAGGGTGGAATCGCGCCACGAATACAACAAATTCAAAAAGTCCGTGGAATCGTCGCACGATTCCAATCAAGAAAAATGCAGGATAAAATCGCCGCACGATTCCACCACAATTAATACAAAAGACCAAAAATGGTGGCACAATAACGATCACATGCTTCAAAACGAGCAACTATGTGAGACGTCAAGGACAAAGAACAATTACAACAACAATTACAACTTACGCGGCAAATGCAAAAATGCAACTGAACACATTCCAAACACGGAATATGACGTCGTAAAAAACAAGATAGTTTCGAACTACACAATTAACAAAGCGCATTTGCCGATTTCGTTATCCCCTGCTCAACAGCATTCACAAACTTTACACTTATCCGCATCTAGTAAAATGGGAAAATCTACGGAAACTCAAAATTCACACGCCTCGCCATCAAGACCAAAGTTTTCAATGAGCAACTTCCTTAGCCCAACCAAATCACCATCAGCAGAAACGCAACAACATCCAAAGGACAAAGAAGTGAACGATATGATACAGGGCGTATATAACATGAAGTTAATTGCAGCAATGACTAACCGAGACTCTCTCCTACGAGAAGTTAGAGATTGTATACTCACCAACGACGAACAGAGATGCAAAAAGCTCTGCAAACAGATACATGGGCAATGGAGGAACCTCAGCACCCACAATGGCTGCATATGAGTGGACAATAAACTCGCGATCCCACACGTAATGAAAGAACCAGTCATGGACATACTGCACGCAACCCATCCCGGCGCATGGGGAATGACAGAGCTTGGCCAACGTTTATGGTGGCCGTACATCAACCGGGACCTCATAAACAAATCAAAGACGTGCAGACCATGTACTGAATTTGGTAAGAATCTAAAAAGCTTAATACCAAAAACAAAGTGGGCCCCCCTCCCACGATGTTCAGAACCTAATGAAGAAATACAAATCGATTTCGGTGGTCCAATCATAGACGGGCATGGTCGTGAAATATATTTCCTAGCCTGCATAGACCGTTTCTCAAAATTCCCAACACTCAAACTGTACAATAATGCCAACGACCCTAATATTGAAAAATTCTTAAACAAGTGCATAGTACAACACGGTGTACCACGAAACCTAAGAATAGACCAAGCGCGTTGCCTAAAAGGCAACAAAGTACAACAAGTTTGCGACAAGCATAACATTAATATAATCTTCGCACCAGCCGGCGATCATCGTGCCATTGGTTTAGTTGAACGTCTCGTACAAACGGTCAAACGGCGTTTAGGATGTATCAAATTAGACCCTAACCAAAAGCCATTTAACATAAAACACGCACTAAGCCAAATAACGTATGAACAACGCATTTGTAGGAAAAAATCAACAAAAGTGTCCCCATTTGAGGCACACCACGGGAGAAAACCTAATACCGCCCTAAGTAACGCAACTACAAACGCATATAAGAGAAATCTTGACTGGTCTAACACAATTAACGCATATTTAGATGACAACATTATCGGACAAGAGGACCTAATCAGCGACGAGAGGTGGGAACAGTCAGATCTAGACAGCGACAGCGAAGTCAAGGCGGCAAAAGCCAAAAAGCTGAAAGAAGCAAGAGAAGATATCGGGGACGTACCACGCATCATCAAAATGGAATCTTCCAAATTCGAAGAGCCATTAGCGAAAACAAGTCCGAAACTACTACTACCAAGAAAGAACCTAGCGACCACCCGAAGTAAAAAGAACAAACAAGGGTTGTACGAAGCTGTACCAGAGGGCACGGTATTAGTGAAAACGACGGACGCTACCCTCACCCTCAAGATGCCTGGACAAAAGGACACTGTCCTTAACAAATCCGACGTCGCAATGTTCGGTACCCCCGAACAAAGAAACATTCCGCTTATAAACTTCGCCGCGAGAAAGACGGTAAGAAATCGCCACAAAAAGTTTGAAGAACTCATGCAGAGCCACGGAAAGGCTCAAATGAACAAAATCATGGGAATCAGATCTATCAGAAAACGAGACACGCAGCCCCGGCAACCCCACGCGAGATCCAACCTGGAAAAAGTTTCGAGGACCAAGGTCCCACCTAAGCGCCGATGCACTCAATCTCCTAAAAAGGGCAAACTGAGTAAGGAACGATCTCAGGAATCGTCACAAAGCTCCCACGAGGACCCCGCCCACACCAACTATCAGAAGGACGATAGCGCTTCTGACCCCTCAGAGGAGTTCGAAGTCGATACGTCAAACCTGCCGTCCCGCCGCAGCCAAAGAGTAAGAACACGAACCACACTTTATGGCACAGACCCCAACGACAACGAGGATTCGCTATCAGAGAACGAATACAACCCGCCAACGAAAAAGTTCTCTGGAATATCAAACTTCCAAGCACCCCAGGCCCCACAAGCACAAGCACCAACTTCCACAGCCCAAGCTGAGTATGCGATACAACACACGGGAGAAGTACACGGACAAACCACTGTCAACTCCCCTACAGCGAACTCCCCTGAAAAACAACCTGCATTACAAGCGAGCGACGAAGGAAGGGAGCTCAACCCTGACGAATTCTAACGTGGCGACCCAGATAAACTGAATCAAAATTTTGTAACTGACATATAATTTTCTCACAAGCGGCGAAATGTGATACTAGTGTAAACTCACATCATTCATCATGTCGAAAACACTTTTGACTACAACTTCATTTATTAACTTTCATCTCCAATGCAGTAAATTAATAGTCCCTTGTTGCAGTATAGTCATACGTTACACGTTGTACTCTATTTATTCTTTTGTTGTGTGATTCGTAGCACAAATGACTATCTCCTCGCTGGCAGGTACTTGACCTTGCCTAGCTGTTAGATGCGTTGGCAGCGAACTGTCTAACTGCAGTTCTGTCTAAATGTGTATGAATTAAAGTTGTCAACGCCTACGTCTTTTACATTCAACATAAGACTTATCGGAAACGCATAACAATTATTATTATTATTATTATTATTATTATTATTATTATTATTATTATTATTATTATTATTATTATTATTATTATTATTATTATTATTATTATTATTATTATTATTATTATTATTATTATTATTATTATTATTATTATTATTATTGTTATTATTATTATTATTATTATTATTATTATTATTATTATTATTATTATTATTACTATTATTATTATTATTATTATTATTATGATTATTATTATTATTATTGTTATTATTATTATTATTATTATTATTATTATTATTATTATTATTATTATTATTATTATTATTATTATGATTATTATTATTATTATTGTTATTATTATTATTATTATTATTATTATTATTATTATTATTATTATTATTATTATTATTATTATTAGTATTATTATTATTATTTTTATTATTATTATTATTATTATTATTATTATTATTTTTATTATTATTATTATTATTATTATTATTATTATTATCAATATACACATACATACACAAACACGCACACACACATACACACAAATACAGATTCAAACACACACAAAAGTACACACAAAAACACAGATACACTCACACATGCACACATACTTAGACATACTTACACACAAATACACATACACACATAAACAGGCACACAAAAACGCACACACACGTACACACACGTACACATACATACATACAGACAGACAACTACTTACAGATACACATACAGATACACTAATACACATACATAAATTCACACAAATATTTAAACATACACGTACATACATACATACACACAAATACTTGCACATTCACACAAATACTCATACGCACACACATACACATATGTACAATCATTTTCAAGTAATTCTAATTATTCTAAATGCATGTTTTTTGATCGAATAGACCGACGGAATGCTCGTCAAATGAGCAAATAACCTAAATAACCTAAATTTAATTAATTTTAACCATAAACCATATCAAATGAGGTGAATTTCATTGTTAATTTCTTTAGCATTTCTAAGCGCATCTTTAACCGAAGATTCACCGATTTTTACATCGATAATATGATACACAAGGCCATTAAAAAGAGTGTGGAAAAAACTTGCCGTGTAAAGTCCCCAGTTGTTAATTTGCATGTTATGATGATTGAAGGTAAAATGATTTTGACGGCATTTTCTGGTTTAAAACATCATATGCAAGCTTGGATCCATCCATAAATTGAATAAATGATGTCATCTTTTTTCACAGTTTCACAGCAAAATTTTAACCACTTTGGTAAACTTGAATAAGGTTTGTTCAGAGTTCCTGCAACATATTTTTTGGCTGCAACATATTTTTTGATCAACATTAGAGAAATTTTCATGCTTTTATCTATGTGCTTTTTGTGGAGCTGGGCTATGTTTACATGCGAATCTTGGCTTCTTTCATAGTATTTGAAATATTTGCCGTGAAAAGTACTGACAGTGACGTATAAATATTTTCAATTTCTATTCAGATCATAAAAATTATTTGTTTTTACTCCGAAAACCTAAAAATAGAGTCTAAAAAATATTGCAATTAAGCTGATAGCGAGAATGTAACGTATTCGCCTGCGATTTGTCTAATTCCAATGAAATCATTTTTCAAGTTTTTTTTATTCCAATGAGGGGGTGATTTGTGCAATAAGTCTTTGTCAAGAAGTGAAAAAAGTGGTGATGATTCGAAATATAGTGCAATGTTTAAATTAGTCTGGTACGCATTAAAATTGACGCTAACGACGGGACTGATTCGAACTGCAGAGCTTCAAATCTGGTCAATATTATAGAATCGTCTAAAAAACATCCTCTAAGCAGCTTTATGATCATCCAACACTACATTTCGCAGACTTTTTAATCTACTATTATCTTCCTACATTTCAGGGTAATTAGATCTGCCATGAAATTCAAGTGCCCTCCTTTCTCAGGGTCTCTTTCTTTCATGGTTTTGCTCCCAGAAGTTGTTCCGACCTGGGGATCTTTATCCGGTTGCTACTTAAAGCTCCGCCCTGTGCTTCAAAATGTTAAGTCATTCATTAAGGTAAAGTTGAGTGCAAAGTATTATGAAAAGAAAAACAAAGTATGAACAACAAACGCCTTTTCAACTTTTCATTGGCCTTATTTTGTAAATTGTAAGTACAAGAGAGTTCGTTGGAATAAAAATATTGGAGGCAGAATAGATCCGTTAAAAATTACTTTTAAAATTTAGTGTTTATACTAGCTAAAATTGAGCCCAATCAAATATTAAAAGAATCTTGCAAAATGATATCAATTACAGAAATTTAATTCAGGCAAATTGCAAGTTGAGAAGCATTAAAAAAAAGGATTTCGAATTTATGATTTTTAAATATGACAGAACATTTTCATATGACACTTTTCATAAGATGAAGCAGACTCTCTGAAAATTTAGAATATGTCATTGAATGAAAAAAAAAATGAGGCATCTAATTTTCATAATGCCAGAAGTTTTGCAGGAGTTTTAATGCTAAAAATAAAAACCATTGAAAACATCCGACACTTACTGATTTTAACAAAGATCTGAGACAGAGAAATAACTCTTGCATTATCTTCAAAAGCCGGAGAAGATAAAAGATTAGGCGAAAGCATTGTAATAGATCTCTTTTGAAAGGCTATGCATTTAAATTTTCTTTATGTTTGAACAATGAGATACTGAAATGTAGGCGATCGAATGTAAACTAATTTAGGATTAAAAACAATGGGAGAACTCAGTTTATAAACTTGCGAGAGAGAAGAGGCTTTAATAAACACAATGAAAAGCGAGAATGGATCATTTGAAAAGTAAAAACGGAAGACTCGATAAAAATTGACGCTATGGTGTAATATAGCACGAATGACTTAGCAACTTAAAAGTCACTTAGTAGTCTAATAAGGTTCTGCTTCTGCTTACGCTCAATAAATTCTGTAATTTCAGAGGAAGTTTTAGAAACTCATATGGACTGGTATCTGAAAACATTATTTTTTCACATTAACCTCTATTCTTCTATTAATTATCCTATTCAGAAACTCAACAACCTGTAAGTTCAAAATAAGCAAAATTTTAGAAGGATTAAGGAGGACGATTGAGGCAGGACGAGTTCTGACAAGTTAAAATTTGAAGATGTTTAAGCTCAAAAAAATTATGGAGAATAAGATGAGTCAATTTTAGAAGACTCGAAAGAGAAGAGAAGAGTGAAAACTTTCACAAAAACTGATCGTATTTAAAGTCCGAAAAAAAAACATAAAAATTTCAGTCTGGATTTCTTAAAATCTTGGAATATCCAAGATCATGCAATTTTGGGACGTATGGGGTAGTGTCATTTGTTAATAACATGCAAAAACTTAATTGTCTTGAGATCAATCAAAAAATTCTTTTTATCATTCAAAATTGCTAATTAAATATTCTTTTTTTGACAAAAAATACAGCTGAAATTTGTTTAAAATCATTTTTTTAAAAAAATTAGCTGCAGTTTTTGTTATAGATCTGGTAAATTTTTCTTTCTGAGTTTGTTATTATGTTTTAAATTTCTAAGCTCTAAGATTTTTTTACTTCTCTTCTACGTTCAAAGGCTGGAATGATGTTGTTGGCTGATGGGAAAAGACTCTGAGAGTTTCAGCATGTTGATAAATCAAAACGCGCCTGCCAGCATTGGAGTGGTCAACAGTTGAGCCATTCATGAAGTGTGACAAAACATTTGAGATCCACATCACATATGGTATAGTCTGCTTAGCTAGGTAAAATAATGAACCTACGGTACCTATGAGCTGTGTGAATCTAGTCTTACTCTATCCTCTTAAGCTAATTAAATTTTTAGATTTTTTCCTCTGTTGCTTTGCTTGGTTAGCAGTTTTGTATTTTGAAGTGTTCTTTTGAAATTTTTCGAGATTATTTACTTGACTGAAAGTTACTCCTTTTTCTGTATTTAAAAATAAAAATATTATTCCAGTTTTTCTGTGTCCTTTTTGTTAAATTTCGACACCCGCAAAAATGTCAATTTGTTCTTTCATATTTGAAGGTTTTTTGCTGTTACTAAGTAAATAAGTCACGTTAAAACAAGCAACTTTTCACCTTCTTTAGTTTTCAGAAAAAGAGTAATATTGTTTATTTCTCCAAAAAATGTACTCTATTAGAAAACTTGAAAAGTCTTGACAGCAGTTTTAGCTGGTTGCTTCAGTCCGTAAATTGCCTTCTAAACGTAGAAATTAACTTGATGTCATAACTGTCCAGGCTTTTCAAAGCCTTTTGGTTGCTTCGTCTGCTTCAGGATTCCAATAAGCTGCATTGAATTTGATTTGCTTAAAAAAGAAGTTTAAGCAAAGCGAATTTTAAAACCAGTGGAACTTTAAATATTTCGAGTTTGCTTGTGTTAATAAATGTATCTGAAATTTCGTATCTCTCAAATTGTTTAAATGTTTTCGCTAAATTATGATTCTTAAACTTGTCAAGACTGCCGTTTTTGTGTCATTTTTAGTTTTGTACACCCACAGGAGTGCAACAATGTGCTCTCTTTTGTTTTCGCAGCCAAGTCCTAAGTTTTAATTTGATTTAAATTTTCGTACTCTGTTTTCATTGCTTCCATCCATTGTCTCTTTGTACCGAATTAATAGCGTGCTCAAAAGCTTCAGGCTCAAAGAAATTTTTTATTTATTTGCTTTGTACAGCATCGGATTAGCAATTAACAATTCATTCCGGATCTGCTCAAGCCGAATCACCTCGCTTAAGTTCTTTATCACGTGGTGCTTCCTTGCTCAATTTTTTTCAATATTGTATGGCTCTTTGTCAGCTGAAGCAATTGCTATTTCACCTATTTTATCTATCGTCTGCAGTTGTCAGTGTGGTTTTACTTTTTTCTGATGCAGTTTTTTGGCAGTCATTGGAATTGTTGAAGAATTTTGATTAATGTTTTTTGAGATTGAACTTTGATACTCTGAGATTGGACCTAATTTTATTTTTTGTTGCTTTTGGTCCAATGCTTGGACTCTATTAGTCTTGTTCACTTTTTGTACAACTTCAATTTCTGTATGTTTTTTACTTTCCCGAACACTCTTTTTGTCAGTTGTTTCAATTCTCTCTTACTTTATCTCAGTCCCATTATAAAAAGTTGTGTTCTATGTATTTGTTTTCATTGAACATGATGTTTGTAGAATTATAAAATGTGCCGAGTTTTCATGTTTTGCTACAAATAAGTTGTTGTAGTATCAGAGTTTTTAATGAACAGACACTTAAATTTCGCGTTAAAGTTTGTTTTTTTAATGGCACTACGATTTTTTGAATAGGCTGCACAACCAAGTATTTTTGACTGCATCTTGCTTTTCTACAAAAAATTTTTTTTGTAGACTGACTCTGTGTTGTGTCTTTGACAATTACATTTCAAGCATCGTTTCGGAAGTTTCGCAGACCTACTGCAGGAAAAGGAAATCACATTAGTTTGGTAGTTTGGTTAGATTATTCTTACCAAATCCATAATCTGGTTGATTGACAATCTGACCTTGACCTCTACGACAGTTGATTTGTTCACAACAGGGCGCTCCGTGACAGCATACCCGTCAAATATGTGCTCTATCACGTCTCGTTCGGAACCTAAAAATCGACAGTCAGTAGATCAGTAAATAATGTAAAAACTGAATTCGCTGTTAATGAATGAACTTATATGCAAGCTGCTGAAGAATGGCTTCATGTTTTTTTTTTGAAGAAAAAGATTGTTTTTAAAGATAAGCATGTCGCATGATGTTCAATGATTCATGCAAAAAAGACATTACTTTATCAACAAATAAACAGTAATATCATTGAGGATTTCTTTGAAAGTTTCAACCCACCCTCTCCCCGCCTCCCTTTACTGGCGGACACGGAACGTTTACACTTAGCGCTATCAGCAAGTTTTCGTAATTTAGTGATGGGTATAATCCAATTAACCAAAATTTTTTCCGTTTGTGCACCCCCCCCCCCCCAGCTTAGTTGGTGGATATTATTTGCACCCCCATACGCGAGTGCCATATTTTTACATAATTATTGACTATGTAATGGCACATGCTCTGTACCGGGGGGGGGGGGGGCACAAACAGAAAAGATCCCATTAATTACCAATAGTAATGTTTAACCTTCTTCATCCAAAAGCTTGTTTATTTACTGGCCACTAATTCGTGCTCCTTCATACCCAACTGTTTCATTTTTCCCGCCAAGTAAAAATATAAAATGATAGCAGGCTATAATGATAAACAAGTTAACGAGTGCGACATTTAAACAGTCAACTATTTCAGTACTTACAATTTGGCAAACATTGAAGGTTTTCAAGCCCTGAAATTGGTCTAGTATTTGATGGTCGATTTTATATGATTTCACTGAAAGTAATCTAACATTAGTTTCTAAAAGTATAGTAACACTTGATTCAAAATACTGGATCTTTTCCGTTTGTGCCCCCCCCCCCCCATTTGTGCACCCCCAGACGCACGGGCTATATTTTTACAATGATTTACCATGTAATGGCATGTGCTCTGTATTTGGGGGCGAGGGGGCATAACTTGCCGTGGGCCCAAACGGAAAAGATCCACAAAATTTGTCAACATATAAGATTCAACTGAACATAAATCATCATTAGTTTGTAAAAGTAAAAACAGCTGATTTAAAATATTTGTTATATCTGTAACAAAAACTAATTAACATTATAATAAATTGTGCGTGATTAGTGAAAAATCAAATTAAGATCGACGGTACAACTTTTCATTTTTGAATTGAATCGAAAGTATACCTAACTAAAACCAATATACTCTCGATTGCTCACTATAGAAAAAACTCAATAAAGTTTAAAAATTTAATCTTTCTAGACTTTTTAAAGAGTCAAATCGCCTTTATGAGTTAGAAATATTCAAGAAATTGTCCTATGGATTGGTTGAATAAAAATTGGTTTCTGTTCAATCTCAACCAAACAATTCTCCATCAAAAAATCTAAAATCAAAAAAACGTTCAAAAACCTGCATAAAATGAGGTAATTCTGTGTTTGCGTTCTATTTTTGTTCATACGAACACGGACAAGATTCATGCAAAAGTTTATCTAAAAACTCAAACAAAAATTATTAGTTCAGACGAAAATTTGATGCTCTGTAAACTTTGACATATCGTGGTCAAATCCATGAAAGAAAAACCACAACAAGAAAAAGGTTTTAGTTTTACTTTTATCTATTCATTGTTCCACACCAAAACATTGGTTTATTTTGTTTCTATTATGAATTACTTATAAAATATTAATTTGAACATTTTTCACGTTCCCGTTTCTTTGTGCAATTAAAGCTTAGACCGATGTTTAAAACATAATCCATGAGCCAAAAGAAGACATCATGAAACAAAATGGAATGTAAGTTTT
Source organism: Convolutriloba macropyga (assembly GCF_964194025.1). Lineage (NCBI taxonomy): Eukaryota > Metazoa > Xenacoelomorpha > Acoela > Convolutidae > Convolutriloba > Convolutriloba macropyga. Next base: position 28,826,596 of record NC_134475.1, read on the forward strand.
TTTTATAAAAAAATCTAATGCAAATACATTAATGATGAGAAAAAAACAGCAATTTTGTTGTCTAATCATGTGGAGATTTCATAAATGATTCCCTGGAGATTTTTTTTGCAAAACTGGTTGCAATCAACAATGTTTCACGGCTTTGACCATTTCCGATTCAATTTTGTATGTTGCCCCATGATTCCGGAGTTTTAATTTAGTAACTTCTCATACAAACTCTAATAAACAATTTTTACGGTGCATGATTTGTCCGCTCTACGTAAGTTTTTGTCCTGTAAGGTCTGATAATTGTTCTATAACGGTTTATAAATTTAAGTAATTCGTCGTTTAAACAGTCATCACCTGAAATCTCATAAGAATCTTATCACAGAATAAATCACAGGAGCACACGTCCTTTAAAAAAATTTTTATCAAGTAAGGTTGCATACAAATTTTATCTATAGGCTATTAATTTGTTTTCTATCAGCTAAATTAAACTTTTTTGGCGTTTTAAAGCACAATTTTTTTATAAACTATTGATCTCAGGATGTCTACTAGCTATAAATGTTTATATAGATAAATGTATGAGGTTTAATAATTTATACACTCTGCTTTGAAAAAGTACTGGAAAACATCCAAGTGGTGCCAATGCTTAATACATAGTGGATTTCGAAGGAACCGAATAGCATCAAAGACACCTTTTTTTGTCATTTCTTTTTCTTCGAGAAAAATCTTACATTCTGCAACTCATTTAGCTTATAGCTTATAAATTGATAAACTATTTGACGCATGGCACTTAAACTTCAGCAAATTTTGTAAAAACGTTGAAAGCTAATTAAAAATTTTTTCATATATTTTTTAAGAGAGTAACAAAAAACCATGAACTGACTCCAAAAAGAATATCTAACAATATTTTTCATTGAATTGTATTACTACACTTTCAAGACAAAAGAAAGACACGGAGTTTTGGAAATTAAGAAATTCAGAGCTCTGAAAACTAAATCCTCAATGATATAATAATCAAGCAATCAAAGAAGCAATGAAAGTTTTCGGTATTGGAATACTGGTAGTTTTAACATTTTTCGATCACCTTGAAACAATCAAATCATCGCAAAAGATTTAAAGATTCAAAAAATGCTTACTTGAAAGCAGTGCAGTTAAAAACTTTAAAATTTAATTTCATTTCATTACTCTATAAATTTAGAACACTGTTAAGTTTATTCGCTAACATTGTTTCAATTGAGAAAATAGTCTGGTTAAAACTGCTAGATAGCATATACGTCTTTTTTCAACGTTCCTAAACAAAGTTTCAGAAATGTTTCATTTTCTGTATAATTTCACATATAAACAACTGTTTTTTATTTATGCACATGATCTTTCGAATTTTTCCATTTTACATAAAACAACTTTTGATTTTCTGTTCAAGCTAAAATCTTTTTATTTGTTTTTCGTCTTTTGCTTGTGATTTTTCAAATGTTTCTATCTTCAAGGAGACAACCATTGAATTTCTTTTTGTGATTTCGGCTTTATTAAATTCGAATTATTTTCATGTTTTTTGAAACTGATGAACTTTAAACAATACTTTAATCTTCTTTTTGTACTTAAATGGGGTTGAACCAAGAAGAACAAGAAAATGTTTGAACTTTTTTTGTTACTCAGTTGCTAAGAGCCTTTCGAAAGTATCATGTTAAGTCTCTAGCAATAAAAAGTATAAATCAAGAAAAAATGGTTCAACAAAAAAGTTGGAGTGGGGTTAAGATTCTGTCATCCTGTTTTTGGAGGGTGGTATCGACTCGACTACAATTCCTAGTACGTGGACACAGTTTTTACTTGTCTTAAAAGTAAGTATTTTTTTGTAAAGAAACCGTCAGTTGAATTTCTTAAATTTGGGAGTTTGAAGCGAATGGTAAAAGTAATGTTCTTGTCAGTGTTTTGAAGCAGAAATGTCATCGGCGATTTCTTCATTACTTTGTCAAACGTACAATTTAATCGAGTAAGTTTACTCAAAAATTCAACCCTTATCCGCAGCCATGTTTTAAGATTTGGCTTATAGCCGTCTGTGGACAAGAGTGGCAGTAGGAAAAACTAGTTACAATTCGATCAAAATTGGAAATCTCCGTCATAGTTATTCACAATTCTTGAAGTTTGGCAATTGTGACGGAATTTTATCACTGTTATAAACTTTTTGAATGTTTATAACGTGACAATGGAACGTGACATTGGAATAAACGTGACGCCACATATGTCCACAAAACGCGGAAATTTCTGAAAGTCTACGTTTGGCGACGTAATGTTAACGAGGTGAGCAAAACATATCGTAACCAATGACTTATAATCTTTCCAGCAAATATTTTGTAGCACAACCTTTTTGCAGTTTCAACTATTAGGTGACGCAATCAACTTTCGTACTCAGAAGCAAATTTGTTCCGAGTCACTTTTTTCAAAGGTTGATTGAACAAATAGGCGGCGTTTCAATTTTGAAAAATGGTCTTTCACAGCTGTGTTCAATTTATTGTTCAAAGGCAAAAAAGCATAAATCACAAATTTTGTTTGAAAACATTTTATAACATGATTGTGAAGAGTATTTTGACCATGAGGGCTTCATTTTGTCAAGTTTTTGGCGCGTCAGTGGTCCATTAGTTTTCAATCCTTATTTCAATTATGCATGTGATATTCTGCGTGGTACAATAACTTATGATTAAAATGGTTGTATGCTAGTGGTAAAATTATAATACTCCACACAGAACTCTAATTTTCTGTTCTGCTTTTTCTAAGCAACTCTTTGTTCACAATATAATTTTTCTCAGTGAGGAAAAGCAAAATTTAATCTGATTAACTGATCTTTATACGGAACCTCGTTTTGTAATAGTTAAAAGTCTTATGAATCCTAGCGGCAACAGTTAACAGATTCTCAGTTTTTTAAAATTTTTTTAGTAATTGTCTTGAAATGGGCAATCTTAGCTTTTTGATCTACTGCTAATAGACAAACCTTATAAATTACTCGATTACGAAATTTAATTTTATTTGAAGTTGGGAAAACATGAAACCAATGTACATCTAACGAATTCCTTTAAATTTATGAATTCCGCAAAACCCTCTTACACTAATTTAAGGAAAACTGAATAGTTTCTGAGGTCCTTGAAGAATTCTTTCAGGTTCGAGGAAAGGGAGGGATTTTATCTCATTTCTCTAATTGAGATCTAGTAAAAGATAAATAATTCCGTTTACCTTTGGTTTAGAACCCCCTTCTGTCTCAATTTGATCTAGTTTTCATCTAACTAGAGGGCGAAAAGATTCGATTTTTCGAGGAGAAAGCGATTAGACTTTAATTGAGTTTCAAAATCAATGACAGCTATCATTACAGACTAAACGAAACAGAGTCGAAATTGATACTGATAAGAGAGAGGGTATCATTAGAAGCTTACGTTGCAAATTGAATTTGCAAAATAATTGCAAAAGATGAGATGCTTCAATCTTTCCTCGAAATTGATTATTTTGCATATTGAGTGACTGGGTTCTTTCGGGGCAAAAGATCGAGAGTAAACAAGTGCAAAAATTCTCCAAGGTGTCAAAATCTAAAGAATGAAGCGGCGGAATCGGAGAAAAAATGTTGCGCCGGTCGTCGAGCCAAAAGTCAATTTGGAACTAAAAATAACTCTAGATTGCACCAAATATGGGAATTCGTCTTCCAATAGCGAACTGGTTATTCATTATAGTTTTTGTGAAGCTCCTGCTACAAAAAATTACTAAAATGTTTTTAAAATTTAAAATTTATCAAACAGAAAAAAGATGTAAGGAATGAAGTTAGATTATCAGTTATTGTCAAAAAAGTTTCTTACTTTTTGCCGCTGTGTCATGTGCTGAAAAATAACAAAACATGTCCTGTCCCATTAAATTGATATAAGAAAACGTTTCAAAAATCCCTACGGTGTTTAAAAATCAAAGTTCAAATTACTCATACTGAGTAAAATAGCTGAAATGACGCCGAAGAGAAAAATATTTGCTTGACCACAATGATGCAAAGATTTTTCTGTCCGGCAGATCAACAACAACGCATCAACAACAATAGACAATTTCTAAGAAATTTTTGGTATGTTTGGTTTCTAACGTAAGAAAGCGTCGGTAAGTTTAGTTTGTTCGGTATTGTAGGGTTCGAGAGTAAGAAAAATTTGGTATCGTAGTTTTGGACGCAAGAGAGATTCAGTATGTTTGGTATTTATCCGTAAGAGATCGTCTGTATGTTCGGTCATGGACGTAAAAATTTGTCGGTTTTTTTGAGAAATTTTAATTTTTCTGTTTATAATGTAGCCAAACGTTATGATGCGGTTCTTGTGCTGGAATTTCAAACGTAGCTTTTAGAGAAAAATTCTGAAAGTTTGCGCAAAATTATTGAAAACTGTTCTTTAAACCGTTCACTATAAAAACTGAACTAATCAAAATTTCTTGGTTATTTTTGAATTGAAAAATATAACATACTTGATGAACATTTACGAGAATTCTGTTGATGAATTCACATTCACTGTGTTTTGTTATAATTTCTCGCAGTTTACAAGCAAATTTTTTTATGGTTGGTTACGTTTGAAAACGATGATGCAAATCGTTTTTTTTCTGTCGTGTGCTGTACTGTACTAATCTGCTTTTAAAATTCAAAAGTTCATGGTATTTCTCAACGATACCAAATCTCTCTTACGTCTGCAAAACGACGATTCCAAATCTCTTCGACGTTCAAGTAACGACGAGACCGAATCTCTCTGACGTCTAAAAATAACGATACCGAATCTAGTCTACGTTCGAAACGTCGGTACCAAATCCTTCTGATGTTAAAAACTGAACCAAAAAGATGATGCTGCCTAAAAATTTTTTTAGTCATCATAAGGGTTACCGACAACGTCTTACATTTAAAAACCGATGTTCAATCAACTAGGCTATGTTTTCTAATCTTCGGTGTCTTATGGAACAGACAACACAAGTTCGAGAGTTATTATGCACGGGTTTAAAATGGCCTTCATAAGTTGAGAAATTGCAATCTCACGGCAGTGCCGGTACCGAAATTGTAAAGGGAGGAAAATTTATCCTCAAAATTTAAGTATTATTTCTACCATATCCTTATACATTGGAGAAAACACGTAATAGTGATTGTACTGTGCTAGGACAATTTACTCAATTCTATTACACCCAATGCAATTATATCCTACAAACATTGATATTTTCGTTCAAATCCGAATACAAACTAACGTGTTTTGTTCTTTGAAATTTTTAACATACTTACTGGCAGTGGTTGTGCCTCAAAGGCCCGTGGGACGTGATATGAGAGTATCACAGCCAAAGTAAACAGATAAAGCAGTCCCAGAAAAAACAGCCCCAGACAAAACAGTCAAAATTTGCAAAGTAGTCTCAGACAAAACAGTCCCAGACAAAAAATAGTCGAAAGAAAACAGACAAAACCATCCAAGGCAAAAACAGTCCCGCTCAAAGCGCTCGTTCAAGAAATCAAAAAAAAGTTGCAGTTCTAATCTTGAAAGAAAACTTTGAAGTCAGAAAATCAAAATCACCGAGGCACAGTAGTTAGTGATCTGGACTCACATTCGGAGGTCGCTGGTTCAAGCCCTAGTGAGGAAAAATATTTGCGCAAAAACTAGAAATTGAGGGTAAATCAGATCGAAAAGTGGGAAAAACAGAGAAAATAATTTTAAAAAAGAGATTTCGGCCACGGGTTCTCGTGAGAGAAAAGAAAATAAAAAAATAGTTCATGATCGACTTTTCGCAATAATCAGATCAGTTGTAGCTTTATATTTAAACTTAAAAAATTTTGATGGAAAAAAACTGAACAGAAAATAAAGGACCACAATAAGATAAACAACACCTGTTAGAGTTCGATATTATAACTGCCGCCTCTCAGAATATCAACAAAATTCTGACGCTGGTACTTTTGAAAAAAAAATTTTTTAAGTTTGCATCAATTTTGGCGTATTTTGTTTTCTTTGGCCTCTTTACTTGCTGGCTGTTATCTTCTCCACCATTATTTCTGAGTTTTTTGTTTGTATTTGAGTTTCTCAATCACATTGGGTAGTGAAGATTGTTTTATTTTAACTTTTGGAGCTGATGAAAATGTCCCATCGCAAAATCAGCCGTCTTATTGCTCTAGCAAGTCAATGGCTGGCAGAGTCGCAAGAACAATCCTTCCTTTTTTTTAATTTGAGGCCCTTAATCATAATACATGAACTTCTCACCACTCCATGCCATCTGCAATTACTCGGGAATCTCAAGTCTTTTCAACGAAAAGTGCTCACTCATTTGTGGACGATTTTGTTGGCGCGTTTTTTCACCTGTCTTTTGGTTTGAAATGTATGGTGGAATGCTGGCTGCTGTTTCTCTGTTGATGTCTTTTTGGGCAGCCAATAATGCTTGGCGTGGAGTCTCGTCAGCCATCGCTGCTCTGTCTTTCAAAGCCGAGCGGAATTTTCTGTTTTCAATGTCTGCTGGATCAGATAAATGGCTACGAACTGTGATAACTTCTTTTTATTCATTGCGTAGCCTGACTCTACCGTTGCGCTTTTAATACTGCAGCGCCAAGAAGGTGCGCCATTTGTAAGTTGTCTGCGCCTAATTTAGCCTTAGCCTTCAAAAAGGAGAAATTCCGATTTTTTGTTTGTCTGAATGAACTCCATATTAACAATATGAGTCAAAATTTGACGCCAATTATCGTGAGGCCCACTTTTCTATGCCTCCCAATTAAAACAAAACCTGTCATTGAGTTTAACAACTAGTTTTGTGTCCATTTTAATATTTTGATTCGGTTTAGCATAATTGTCGGATCAACTTTCATTAATTAATACGTTGAGTCAAAATCTGTAAAAATTTTGGGACTGTTTTGCCTGGGACTGTTTTGTCTGTTTTTTGGGATTGTTTTGTCTGGGACTATTTGGCAATATAGGACTATTTTGTCTGGAACTGTTTTATTTGGGACTGTTTTGTCCGGACGCGCACAACGGAACGTCTGCGCGAGTATTTTAAAACACGTGTGTAATAATGACTGCTAATTTTTAGTTGTATTATTTGACAACCACATCAAAATGCATTGGGTATGATGGCCTTTGGTTAAATGACATTGGGTTAAACTGAACAGGGGTAAATTGTCCTGGCACCGCAGAAAACAAATACTAGTGATTATATTTACCTTCGAATTATGTCTATTTTTAACCAAGAATTTTGGGCGGATTAATGGGGTCTTTCCCATTATAGCTCCCCCAGCTTAGTGGTCGGATAATCTATAGCCCCCCCCCTCCCCCAATCATGGAATTATACCATAATGGGGAGCTATAATTTTATGGGGGGGTATAATGGGAAAGACCCGATTAATGTAAGTAATTATTGCAGTCTTTGAATTCACAATTTGCAAATAAAAATACTAACAAATCTTGCCATGTTTTTTTTTAAAATAATGCATTTAATCCTCCTTATTTATAGTCCGCATTTACGAGTTATGCAAATTTTACAACCAAAAAAGATTGATCTTCTTGATTGCGATTCTGTCTATTTAAAGTAATGTTTGCAGGCCTCAAATTAACAAGTTCTTTGATTTGGCACCGGCTCTCTTGAGACGACCAGCTTGTGCCACATAAAATTGAGAAAGTTGATACACATACACAGCAACGGCTGATCGACAAAATGGAAGTACTGGAGATAAGGCGTGGGATTCCTCTAGAATGGAATTCAGAAGTATATCGAGCAGGGTCGAAAACAAAATTCAGTTATTGCAAATTCATAGTTTTTGAACTCATACGATCACAATTTCATAAAATAATTTCCTATATCAATATATTTAGCACAAAAATGTTCTGCGAAATTCAAGGCCCTTTAATAGCATCGAGGAGTGATAATTCAAATTAACCCTTTATTGTGCGGCCAATTTTACTTCAAATATTATACACATCGTTAAAAATATTAAAAAGTGAGCTAGACTATAGGACAACATTTTTCTACACTGAAATGTTATTGCCGTAATTTACGAGCTTTTTCGCTAGTTGGCTTTGAAAACTGTACGGTTACGTTATTAGAAAGCCAAGCTTCTTGAGGGCCGCTGGTCAAACAAATTGCTCAGGGTTTTACCAAGTTTTATCAAAATGGCTCAAGTTTTAACAAAACCTTTACCTTAAAAACGTTCCCGCCTAAAAAAACTATCAAAAAAATTGAATATGAGAGATTTGTATGAGAGCGAAAAACGTTTCAGATCTGACTTTTTCACCATATAGGCAAAGCAGAAATTGAGCAACAAAAAATCCTCTTGAATGGCTATCAAGGAGAACACTCTTTGTTCTCGTCCGTAAGTTCGGAAATTGTGTTTAGTCGAGAATTTTTCAGTTTCTCCAAATTTAAAAAAATACAAAAAAAATTAATAAAGAAATCTTCAATTTTGAACAAATTTATTTGATTAATATTACAAAATTTTGCGCTTCAACAAATTTGTACCCAAAAATCACCAAGATCGCTGCTTTATTTGAAAATTAAGTGGGAACTCACTATAAAAAATAAAATAGTTGACTTGGTTGGAAATCCTTGCAATATTTTCCGATGTAATCTGCAGTGTACTTTCAACAACGTAATTGACATTTTACATTTACCTCGATGTATCATATGTTTCGATGCTTTGATTATGCAATTCGGATTTTTTTGTACAAGAATCTTCTGAAAACAGAAAAAAAATGTGCATAATTTCAGAATTCAAAATCGACGTTGCTCTTCTCGATATTCTTCGCGTCTTAGGCATTTGCATTTTGTGTTAATTAAATATTCAAAAAATAAATATATTTGTTAGTTTACAGCATTTCCATAGGAATTTGTTTGTTGAAAGTGGGTTGGTTTTTGATCTTAAATACTTGATTATATTCAACACGAAAATGCTAAGCAAAATTCAGGGCCCTTATATGGCATCCAAGAGAGGTAAGTCAAGTTTACCGGGCCATTTTTAATTCAAATATTATGCACGCCGTTAAAAGTATTAAAATAAGAGCTAATGTGTAGGACAACATTTTTCATTTTTCTGAGCTCAAGACCCAAATTTAAATTTACGAGCTTTTTTGCTAGTTGGCTTTGAGACCTTTATGTTTACATTGTTAGAAAGCAAATTTTCTTGATGGCCGCTGATCAGAAAACAAAAAAAATTTCCTTAGTTTTTTAAAAAAAAATTGCTCAAATTTTTACCAAGTTTTATTAAAATGGCTCAAAGTTTACCAACATTTTAAGCTTAAAAACCTTCCCGCCTAAAAAAATTGTTAATAAAAAAAAGATTTTTATTAGAGCAAAAAACGTTTCAGATCTGACTTTTCGGCCAAATAGGCAGAGCAAAAATTAAGCATTATAAAATCCTCGTGGATGAATTTTATGGTTTGAACTGTTTCGTGTTCTCGTCCATAAGTTTGCAAATTTTGTTCAGTCGAGAGTTTTTTGGCTTTTCCAAACTTAAGACAAAAATACAAAAATAAAAATTTTAATTTGGTTATTGTTCCAAAATTTTGTACTTCAACAAATTTGTACCCCCAAATCGCCATGATCGGTGCTTTCTTTAAAACTGAACTGAGAATTCATTATAAAACGCTGAAATAGTTGAATTGTTTAGAAATGCTTGCGATGTTTTCCAATGTAATCTGCCCGTGTGCTTCCAAATACGTAATTGATATTTTGCACTGACCTCGATGTATCATTTATTTCGATGTTTTTGTTTGTGAGAATCGGAATTTTTTTGTACAAGAATCTTCCAAAAACAGAAAAATTGTCCATATTTTCAGAATTTAAAATCGGCGTTGCTCTTCTCATATACTCTTCGTGTCTGTGTCTTAGGCGTTTGCTTTTTGTGTTAATTAAATATTTAAAAACTTTTTCGTAGTTTACAGCAATGACATTGGGATTCGTTTCCAGAAATTGGGTTGGCGCTTGATCTTAAAGATAAACTTGAGTTCATATTTCTGTTTTTGCACTTGTACAAAAGTTTCATTTTTTGCTGCGAAACTTGCTTTAAAAATGTTTACCTTTTTTCTCATCTTAAAATTATAGTTGGTAGAGAGAGCAATAAAAGTAGAAGTCAGGTTTTAACGGTAGTGTAGAGCTATGATTTAAGCATAACAAAGTAATGTGGCATGTAATAGCTCAAAAAATAACTTTGTCGATCAGAAATCGTCCAATTTGACATGTTTTGTGTCAATAATGGTTTACAATCACTTTTAATATTCTATTTGGAATAGAGGAATTAAAAAAACGTTTTTTGAAAGAAAAAACGATTCAGTTGATAATTGTTTGTCAGGGATATACAAGTTGCCATAATTTTAGATCAGCGTGCAAATTTTTTAAAATCATTTTGTTCTAACAGCTGATTTTCTTATTTTAAAAGCCATTTTGCATGAATTAATCTGTAGTTTAATTTCTTTTTTCATTCATAATTATATGTAGAAGACAGCATTGTTCTTTATCGCTCCTAAGTATTCAAAAATTTAGTTGACGCCGATGCAAAAAGCTTAGTTCAAAAATTCGCCCCAACTAAATCTTGGTAAAATTTTAAACCATAATTCATACTGTAACTTTAACCAAATTATTTTAAAAATTCAAAAGTGGTTTTGGTATGTAATAAAAAACGTTTCATTTTTTAGATCGATACAGTTAGAGAGCATAGTCTTAAGATTGATTTACAGCGATCAAAAGAGAAAACATCAAACTTACCAGCGTAAGATGTAGGCCATGGCCACAGCATTAGAAGGGAAAAAACAGTAGGGCTCAAATTGCGCAACATTTGTTCACACGTCACGTTGATATTATCTGACGAGTTTTTCACGCAAATAATAGAAGATTAATAACCAAATAAATCGAATTCTTGGATTATATCCGCTAGAATAATATCTAATATCGAGTACACAGGTTGCGGCTATGTTTACAAATTCACAACCAAATGTTATTGTTGTTCTTTTTTGTTTTTATTTGATTTTATCAAAGACTGTAAATTTGAAAGAGATCGCGTGTTTTGTTTGATTCAACATAAAACACTCTTTTCGTCTCTCATAGGTGACAAATATTTTATAACTAGACAAAAGTGAATTATCACAAGATACAAATATTATAAATCAAAATTACAAAAAAGTGCTTAAATTGAATATTGACCAACTGAAAGTATAAATTTTGCTCCCTTTTAAGTTATGTTCTATATGTTAATATGCATGTACACAGCGGAAATAGATTTAAGCCAGCCAATAAAATTGAAGATATTCCGCGCTGATATTTTTCCTGCTTGCTTACCAAATAAGATAAAATTGAAGACGAGTAAAAAAAATTGCCAACCGCTAAATTGCGCTCTCAATTTTTGTGCTTTCAAAATTGTCAAGTCATTGCATCTGTTTTGCAGATTGCACTTAGGACTATCTAATGAAAAACAACCTAGATCTAAAAAACGAGCGATTTTTCAGATATCATATAAAACGGTGTGTTTGATTTAGACAAAAGAGTTGTTTTATTATTGTTTTTTGAGGCATACGCTCCACTGACTCGCAATTAAAACGTAGAGTTTCTATAATGGATAAATTCTATCAATGCGAAAGATTATTCATTCATGTTTTGTTTAATGTTAATTTTCACTTGTTGTTATCGTTCATTTCCTGCAGTAAATTTGTAGGTTTTGAAGTATTTTAAGACCAATTTGACTTTTAGGACAAAGACCCATAATTGTTCACATCAGAAATTACCGGAATTCACCAAAAGAAAACAATACCCCCCCCCCCTCCATCCTGAGGAACACTAGCATGTGTTGGTTTGGTTTGTGCAATGAACGGAATCGACCTTCGCAGATAACCTGAAAAACTCATCAACCTTAATTGTATATACCTATCTGTTTAAACCGAGTTCTCAATTTTATTTAGTTAAATAAAAAAGATAACTCGCTAAAATGCGTTTGCATATCAGGCTCAATGAACCAGAAGATATCGCTTCAAAACAACTCATTTTCGAGGTTTTTTTTTGCACCCGGAGATACTCAATTTGTAGTTAACCTAGGAAAAACTGAGGCCAAAAATTTTGATATTTTGATAACCAAAACTGGTTGAACAATAGAAAAGTTTGTTCCCGATATAATTTTTTCCTTTTTACTTTGGTATAGTAAAGAGATCAATAACTTTGGCTCCAAGAAAACGGCAAAGCTTCTAAGTAAAAATTTTTCAAAAATTTGGTAAAACTGATTTCAAAGTTTTCTAAAAATTCTCACAATAATACAATCAGGCACTTCAATTACGCATGATGAAAAATCTCTGATTTGTAATATGAAGTTGCTTTTCGTTTTTGTCATAAAAAAAGCTTTGCTGGTTATTCTTCATGGGCTGCGAACAACGGTTTAAAAAATATAGACAACTCTCTAGTCATTCTACTTGAGTTAATTTACAATTAAGTTTCACTTTTTTGTCAGCTATAGATATTCTCTAAATTAATTAACAACCAAAAAACTCTATACATTTCGCAAATACTGGTTAAATTTATAAACTCATGAAAACCTCATTTAGTTTGTAAAAAAAGTTTCCAATGGTGGTTACTAATGAACAAAAGATTGAGGGCGGCCGCAGGGGTGGTTAGCAGTTTGAGGGCAATCACAGGGATGAGTGGATATTTGAGGGTGGCCTTTGGGTCGAAAACATGAAAAGCCGATGACCAGACATCAATACTATGTTTAATATAACACGTGCACCTTTATATAGCATTTGCACCCAATAAACGTGGAGTAATCTTGGGGTTCACCAACTAGCCCTTTGTATAATGGTAAGACTATTATCCAGCAATGGTTCTTTTTTGAAATGACCACAATCTTTCAATGGAATTCTGCCGGAAATCAACCAGGGTTCTAGTAATGTGCAAGTGATGTGTTTACGTCAGGTTGTCGTCTTAGTCCCTCTGTGGTACTTCCTGGGAACTCAACATTGAATTAGATCGCTCTAACTCAACCAAACGAACACAACAACATTAGGAGTTGGCATGTCCAACGGTTCAAACAGAATTGAAAATGATGGAGGAGGGGAGGAGCAAGGGCTCTGAGTCAGGGTGGACTGGTGTCAAGGAATGATGTGTAGAATGGAATCAGATAATTGGTAGTGGATAAAAGGGGGTACTGAACAGCCACCCGACTTGTCCCAGCCGCGCGTCTAATCGGTACTCCCCTTTTATCCACTACTACTCACACAAAATTACTCATCACAAAACACAGACATTTTCCACCTTTTCTAAAAATAAAAAAAAATATAATTCACCGCATGCGTGCGTTAGCGTCGCGGGTATATCCACCACTACGTGCCCAATTTTGCGCAGTTTATAAATAGAAATGCTGAAAATGAAAAAGCGCATGTCATGCTAAAATGGCCGCCTCCATTAACAAAGATGGCAGCCGCCATTATCAGAAAGATAGTAAACGAGTAAAAAAAATCGAAAATAAAATGTCTTTAAATATAGCTTGCAAGTTTAAGTATTCTTTAAATTTCTTTAAATTAATTCATTTTAAGTTATACAAAGTGTTCAATTTAATAGAAGGATTTAATAATTATTTTTATTTAAAAACAGGTAATTACTTGGGAAAGCATAACTAATTTTAAGTTATCAAACATGTCGGAATAATCTAGGAAAAAAATGTTCTAGAATTCCTCTATCTGACTTGACCTTTTTTTCCATCTGTCACTTTTTGGCAATTCATCATGAGTTTCATTTCACTACAAAAACTTACAATCGAGAACGGAAAACAAACAAAATCAAAACTCTACCAATTAACAAAAAAATTTCTGACAAGGTCCATAGCAGAAGTTCAGAACGATAGTCAGCTACAATCTAAGTACATGACAGAATTAAAATTTCCATACCTGATAAAAATGATTGCTTTTTGGGAAATAAATTTATCATTAATATTGATATCCCTCTACTGAATAAATTCTTTTGCTCGAATTTTGCTAGTAACTCAATTTATAAACCGAATTTGCAAATTCCAACTCCAACAAATTGTAGCCCTATAACTTGGCTATGTTGCTGCAAAGATTCATTCTGCTACAGTTAGCAGTTGTTTTAAGGGCGGATCTGCAAGATTTAAAACCAAAATCAAAATAAGTTTTTCTAACATTAATGTTAGCAAGTCTCTCTATTGTTTTCAATGACACCAATGTTCAAACTAGGCCTAAGCTTTGTTCAAACCAGTAAGAGCAACTGACTATGTGCTTTGCACAAAGTTTCTCTGAATTAGGAACTTTGCTCCTCAGAGAGAGATATTGAGAATATCAAAGTTAATTCTCTGTTCACAAGTTGTGGTTTTCTGGGATTCAACCGATTTCTGGTAGTTTTCAAGCTCTATTTATCCTGCTCTACATATCAAAACTGCATCCCTGACTGGCTGTAGATAAGAACGTTGACAAAATGAACAGTTTTTCATAACGTCACCTTTTCATTGTTAAGTTGAAGTAATGAAGTTTGGTTAACCAACCGGAAATTTTGTCGAATTTTCTGAAACAACAAGAGATTGAATCACAATCAATCGTAAAAAATTTGATGCAATTTAGTAATGAATTTTGTCTTTTCTTCCAAAAAAAACTTTAAATGGAAATTCTACGTTTTCAGTGCAAAAGTCATTGTTGTTGATGATATCATGGTTAACTCCGAAACTTCCTATTGATTTTTCGCCATATTCGAGGAGAGAAACTTAAGCTATATTAAGTATTTAAGGCGAATTTCTATTCAGTTGTTTTTTGTGCATAATTGGCAAACTGATTTGCAGATAGTGACGGTAATTGGCGTTTGAGTTGCAGTTTGACTTCATGTACTATTAATGGTTGCTAAATATGTAAGAAAGTTAAATTTTAAATTTATATTTTTTAACGCACTAGTTTTTTCAAAATTGATATTCCAAAAATTATATATACCCGCTTAACTCAACAATTTTGCTTTTTTATCTGTTTTCAGTCTAAAATAAGAAAAAATGTAGGACATTATCACAATATATCAGAATAAGCACACCCGTATAATTAAGCATAGCCTTCTACCTAACATAATGCCTTTTTTACTTTTATGCTTTTTATGCTTATTAAACTGAGGATCTAATTTTTTATCAAACATTTCTATTAAAACATCAATATCAATACCACTAGCTTGAAGTTTACAAAATTGAGAATAATATTTGAAAGAGCAACTGCGCTTCATTTTAAAATAACCACCTCTATGTTAATCCAGCTTTGGGTGTGCTCTTTTTATATGGCATCTCAACGACTAAAACTAACATTAGAACTACAATGTTCGCATTTAACTTTACTAACATTACAATCCTTACATGTATACTTATTTATGTCAAAATCTATATTATGTTTTAAACATACAATTATTACAAGCTATTCTTAGCTTCTGTCTAACTTATTTACCAATATTATTGGCGAAGCCGCCTTGCGGATCGGTGGAACCGCTTCTCGCAAAAATATAATATTCAAATCTACCTTTACCTTTATCTTCATCTTTATTAAATCTGTGGTTTTTCTCTTGAATTATATCTTTAAGTCATTTTTCTGATCTGCGAAGCAGGTTCCCTGATCTCAATTCTCGTCACTGATCCACGCAGTGGCTTCAACGATCTCTGAAGCAGTTGGGAAAACCAGGGCAAAGCCCCTTCCACTGATCTCACTCTTACTACAACCATTCCTAATACAGATTCCACTGAATAAATTATCCATATTTATCCAAATTTACCCACACCTCTTTTACAATCATGAATTCTAGACTAAAGACACTTGATAGAATATAATCCTTCAAAGAATATATTGCACTAAAAACAATTATGAACAACTATTTTTTGCTGTCAAAAATTTCAACTATATCAATAGCATTATCGTTTGAGTTATATAAATTTGAGAGATCATATTTACCAATTTTATTTATATATCGCGTCTTATATCTCATATCTACAAGCTGTTCTCCTTCTTTGGCATAGTTACCTATTGAATAATCGAAAACGATAGCACTTAATTTTTTGTTAAGTTTTAAATCCTTTTTCATAGCTCCAACACCCGCTACATTGAAACATTTAGTCTTCTTATTTTTTTTTACTAAGATGTCTGTGTAGATGCTCTGTATGTCAAGAACCGGGTCTGGTCATCATGATGTTCACCTTTTTCTAAGTCTCCCCAATAGCCATAACTTCTATTTTAACAAACATATTAGTTCTATTTATTGCATGACCAGCCGTAGTAGCCGCTGAAACAGCAACTCTTATTCGATTACTTGGCGAGACATAATTATGTATTATTAATCCACCGTCCAGAATACTAGAACAAGCAGATGTCCAACTTTACCATTTAGCTCTAATTTGTTCTTTTGTTTAAACCCTTTCATTCTTAGTTTTGGATAAGTGATTACACTATATCTCTCTTCACTTGATAAACCCTCTTTAAGACTCATTGCCTCAAGATCTATATATTCAGTACAAGAATTTTATACTATATTTCTATTTTTATCTATAATAATAAACAAATCATTATTCGGACCATTTTTGATAATATCATATTGAGGATTAAACCCTGTTTAAAACCCATAGTTTGCCACAAATTCATCTGTTTTAATTTTTATTGATACAATTTCTTAAGATTCTGCGGACAAAATTTTGTCACACATCACTGAATTCATATTTAGAACCACAAGTTTTTTAAAGCTCTGAAAAAAATGCAGCATTGTTATATGTTAAAATATATATAGTATCTGCATTAGGCACACGTATTATCTATTTGAGCTGGTTTATGACATATAACAATCATTTGAATATTAAGTTGTCTCCCCACTTGCAAAACAATAGGTTATTTGTTTATTTAACTTACCACCCATATCATCAAGTTCGAATAAAAAATATTTGAAAACTTCAAAATTACTTTTGTAACCTCTTCAATAGCAGCCGTTGTATATCCCACACATTCTGATTTATCTTCCCACACCACAATGATGTCTTTCTTCCTCTTTATACAACTCTAAATAGTGTTTAACAAAATATGTTTTGCAAATACTAGTACCACCATAAACAATGGTATGTAATGGGGACTTTTCATATCCAAATTTTTTAAATTCTTTTTCTTCATATCCCTTAAACCTTTTTTTATATTGCATGATTTTTACTAAGCACACCATCATAAACCCATTTCTTTAGGGTAAAATCTAAAATCATAGTTTCAAATTTCGACGTAATTAATAAAAAATACAATATTGATAATAAAATTTTGAGTAAAATCGAAATACAGAATATAGTTAGAGGTATAAGTTGACTACCAATTGAAATAGTAACGACAGATCAGACACCAGAAACTATTAATGCAACCAATTTTAAGATTATCTTTAATTTAAATCCAACTGATGGTACTCAGTTGGTTTTAGTTATAGGGAGAAACGGTGGTGAGACGGTGAAGCACGAGCAATCCCCGTTTATTTTTTTGGTGGTTTCTGTTTTGAAACACCACCCTTTTTCTAAGAAAAATATATTCATCTAGGGTCAGATGAGAGAATACAAAAATTTGATGAATCTTATTGTGTTGCATATTGTCTATACATGATCTATTTTATTGATAGAGGATTTAGATTTAAGAGTGCTCTTAATATTCTAGTTAATCAATTTAAATATGCTAAAATATATAACGATTTTTGTTGTTTATGTCGTGTTAAAATTTTAACAATGACAAAGATAAAGCTTTAGCTAAAGCTAATGGCAATGTCAAAGTCACTATCAATGACAATGATTGTGTCAATGTTAACTGACTTCACCCGCGGTCTACGAACGACGTCAATGACAAAGCAATGTCAATGAAAATGTCAATAACAATGACAATGTCAATATCGATGATAATATCAAGTTCAACGTCAATGATAGTGATAATGATAATGATAATCATGACTAAACATCGGTGAAACCGCTTCACGGATGGTCGAAGACCCATGATGGGATAGTTATTAAAGTATCTTTCCCAGAAACTATCAGATGTGTACTAACAAGATCAAGTGAATATGGAAAGACATACTTATAAAGAATCTAATTATAAGGAGAATATACTTTGATAAGCTAAACATAATCGGTCCGAAATGATCAAAACGAAGATGTCAAAAGTTTCAATGAAAAAGCAGATGCTGAGTTCATTAAAGATATAAAATATATACCTTCAGCTGATCAATTATCAAAAGAATTCAGCAAACTTATGATATTTGATGATGTTAAAGCCAAAGAATAATTTATTATTGAATACTTCTGTAGGCGTAGACATAATAATTGTAATATGATATATCCTCATCAAAATCTCTTCTGTTTGAATAGACAGAATGTTAGAAAGTATTTAAATCTATTTGTTTTATTTGAACAGAGAGATAAAGCCCTCCCGTCTATATATCAAGCCTTCTGTAATAATGTTGATCTTACCTATCAAAATTTTATTAGTTTCTGTAATGAAGTTTGGAGAGAACCTCATATCTTTATTGTCATGGATATATCTAAAAGTAAAAATACTAATGGGTAACTTAAAAAAATTAAAATTTGAAAGTATTATATACTAAACCACATTTTATAGTTAGAGAACAAACTATATCTACATCAATTATTATAGATAGAGATTAATCTATATCTATTATTATGTGAGATATATAGAATTACTAAAGTATAGATTCACTAAAGCCAAATTTTTGTGTATAGGTTCACTAAAGTTAAAATATTTTGTTGATTTTATCCTTCTAGGTTAATTGTTTGTTCTTCCTTTGTTTAAGTTAGTGCTTCATTTATCTTTTGCAG